>NW_024068416.1:0-141991 GCF_009389715.1 Phoenix dactylifera | reverse complement strand
CATAGTAAGGGCAATCACCCAACAAGATAAGAACTGGATTTCATCACCAGATTCTTGCCCAAAGTAGGTGAATCAATTCTCACATAGCTATCACCCTAATTAAAATTAATTAGACGTTGGCCCTAGGGACATTCGAGCTCAATAGGATGAAGATCACCGAAAGTTGCACCAATTTCGCTCTGTGGCTTAGTTGATGCCTAGGCAAGCTTTGTCCCTTTAAGGGAGACAGTTCATCTGTTCGAGGCAAGTGGTTTTTAAGTGGGACCTTTGCAACGCATCGTGACCCCCCCACTTACCTGGGAGCTTACCTGGTCAACTAAGTTCATTAGACCGGATTGGAGGCTTAGGTGCCCTCTTCAAATCAGTTAGGAGCTGTCTAGTGATTTTAGGGCAAATACAAGGATTTGACGTGTTTTTCTTTTAGTGCATGCTTGACTTGACTGATCAGAAGAGTATAACTTCCTGCCAACAATCAGTCTTCCACAAATTTTCTTCCTTGGAGAACCCGCATGAACCCGGTATGATTTGATAAGGATGCACTGCGTCTGGCTGAAGACGTTAAACTTAGCGCTTGTTGGAGGCAACCCAATTTCCATAGATTATTTTTGCACATTTTCTTGTTATTTTTTTTCAGAAGTCCTCATATTACTGATGCAACTAAGGTACAATGCTCTCTATCCTCCATATGCATCATATTTTCGTAAAAAATAATAATAATTATAATAATAATAATAAAATTTTAAAAAAATTTAAAAAAAATAATATATAATATTCAAAAAAAAAAAAAAATTGAGGACAATGTCTGATCTAGGTTGGGGGGTAATAGGATTTGAATTTTTGAAGGAATTTTCGCATTTTCACATTTTAAGTAAATTTCAAAAAAAAAAAAAACCTAATTTCTATGCCTTAGTGCTGAAATGATAATCACACAAGTATATAAAATCTAAAAAGCCCAATAACTAGTCAGGAGTAAGTCAATTTGAGTTCTTTTATTAAATACTCTTTTAGCGAGTTGTAAAGATAATTTTACTTTGGAATTTCACAACACACATGGCCTGCACTTCTAAGGATTAGGTTCAACATTATGTTGCTAAGTCTAGTAGCAACCTTGAGTCCTGATGAATCATCCTATCTAATTCACTATTATCCCATATTTATTGTTAAAAAAAAATAAAAAGTGAATTTAGTCAGGTACATCGAAAAGGGCTACCTATCGTCAAAGGTCAGCGGGCTTGTAATGAGGAACTCGAGCATTGGTCCGTAGGGGAGTCTTGATGCCCACACCTTACGCCATCTGGTGTGGGAGTGTTGACTGAATGCTCGTTACATGGAGGAATCATTACAAGAGTAAAAGTGCGTAATAAATATAAAATAAAAAAAAATAATAATAATAAAAAAGAAGAGAAAAAGAGAAAATAATATTGACCTTGAAAAAAGACGATAGTGTGAAAGCCGTCGTTGTAAAAATTCGAGTAAACTGGAATATTACAGATAAAGCCCATGAGGTATTAAAGTAAACATCCACAACTCTCGAAATCCTGCAAGGTAGGATGATTTTGAATCAGTGATTAGGTCTTATCTAACCAATTCTTGAAGCTACTAGCTTTAGCAGTATTTTGGAGAATCTAAAGCCTTAGCTGTGTATGGTCCAGACATCACCGAGCACCCAAGTATAAATTAGCCTTACATCTCTAACGGAAACTTAATGACTTCAACTAAGTTGCATCTTGACCTAGGATTTGGGCTGACTTAGTAATAAAACTTTGTGTGCTTTTGAAATTATTGGCACTTATGCATTTGAAATTAGATTTTATAAAATAATAAAATAAATTCTTTCGACAGCAGTTTGTGGGTATCTGAGCCGGAAACCCTCACGAGACAAAACTCGTCCACTAGGGCCACCTAGGGGTTTAAAGCCTTATTGCATACGGTAAATGCAATCGCGATTCCTGCGAAAGTGAGTTAGTTTTTTTTATTTTGCTCGAGGACTAGCAAAATGTAGGTTGGGGGGTGTGATAAGTGCTAAATAATGCATAAATTAATATCTTATTCATAGCACTTATCATTATTTTAATTCATATATTTAGTGAATTTAACATAAGAAAATGTGTTCCCTTCATCATGGCATTATTAAAAATAATTCGAGTTTGCTTGATTTTATTGGTCAATTCTAATATGTGCAGATCGAGTCGAACTAATTGGGATGATGCCTGAACTAATTTGTGCAGGTCGCGTTTGCAGCTGAACCCATGTCCACGTCACCCTTTTAGTGCTTAGAAATTAAGCTTCCACGTCACTCTCCCTCCCATGTTCAAAGAACAGAACCAAGCATCCTTATCCCTTCTTCGGAATAAATCCCAACTCATCTCCCCATCCCGTGAGCAGTTCAAACAGAGCCTGATAAACTCAAATCCTCATCTTCCTCTCACCCACAGCGTCCCACGATGATCCCAGCCGAACACATTCATTCACATCTCAGCGTCATCTTCTCCCGCGACACTTGCCAAGCAAACCAACTTTTATCTTCATCCATGCCCTCAACCGAATCCAGACTCGATCCAGATTTGCGCCCAACCTTTACGTGAATCCTCCCAAGGTTCATCTTCTGCTTTCCTTGTTAGAGCACCACGGAAGAGTTTTTCTTCCGGATATCACGTCTCTCTACCGAAACATCCCCTGTTCTCCGTCATCCCCATCCGCGTGTCTTCCCTCTTCCGAACCAAACCATCTCTCAGCCGTATCCACCGTTCGCAAGCAACCGTACGCATCTTCTTTGCATCCAGCTTCATCTTCTCGGCAGTGAGCTTCATCCACATAGCTCCCGGCTTCAAAACAAAGCCAACTACATCCGGATATCCCGCTGCCAGCTAGGATAGCATCCCGAACAACCACCCAGTTGCTTCTTCTTCCGTTCATCTTCATCCCGTGAGCCGTATTCAGCCTCATCCGGCTCACGTCCACAAACGGAATCCCCTGTTTCAGAACCAATCCCAGCCGAATCCTCTTCACCCGAATTCGTTCTAGAGAGCTCCCAAACATCCGCAGCCTTCCTCCCAGCTCACGAATCCGTCCGAGTTCATCCTTATCCCACGGATTGCATCCCAGCCCGCAGGTTCATCTTCATCTCCTATGCTTCCGGATCATCTCAAATCCCATCCGTGAGCATCGGCCACGTCGCGTCCGCAGATCAAGCTCCTCAGCTTAGCAAAACAGACTACTCCTCCATCTTCATCCCATTCCGTTCCTAGCTCCCCTGTTTCGGAACAACTTCTTCCCAGCCAGTGAGCATCTCTTCCTTAACCGAACTCAAAGATTACCGCCCCATCGTTCCAGATTTCTTCTCACAAATCATCTCCCTTGCTCCACATTCGCATGGGATCCCCTGTTTTAGATTCAAAACAGAGGCAATCTCCCAGTCGGATGAACATCTCCCAACAACTTCCTACCAGCCATATCATCCCTCCGAAATCCTCTCAAACATCAGCTTCCTCTGTGATCCATTCGCATCCCAGCTGCCAGCCGCGTCCAAGATCTTCTCCATGTCCTCGTCATCCCCTGCAGCCAAGGATCAAGCCGACTTCAACTCCCGGATAAGCTCCAGTCCCAACAACCTCCTGCGTCTTTTCCGTGATTCATCGTCATCTCCTCTCAACCGGGAATGGAGAGCCTATAAAAGGGGTCAGGCGTGAGCAGAGGGGGTATTCCCTCTTCCCCACCGGGGGGGGGGGGGGGGGGGCACTCCTTCTTCCCCATCGGGGGAGGTTCGGTTCCAACTCATCGGCTTCTCGGAGGCTGAAATCCCAGTGCATGAGGGAGAGAAAAGTTTGGGTCATTCTGGGAATGATTTCCCAAAGAAAAAAAAAATAAAGAAAGAGGGAGAGATGGGAGCCCGCTGCTGTGCTGCTGCTGCCGACTCCAACTCCATGGAAGGCTGATCTTTTCTCCAGGGCTGGATGCAGCCCTAACAAAGGGATATGGGTTTTATATTTTTAATTTCTATTCTTGGAGTTGTATAAACCTTATTCTGCTTCTAATGAATATTTTATTTCATCTCATATTTAATTTCTGTGATTTTAAATATGAAGTTTATACAACTGCTCTTCATGATCATTGAAGTAAAAATAAGATAGTCCATGCTTAAGGAAGATGCGATGTGCTACCACCTTAGATTAGGGTAGACATTTCATGCCAACTAAAGATGGATTATGCCGAAATTACTTTTGTGAATTTTATTTAAATGCTTATTAGGCTTGTAGCCAATTTGCATGTTAATCCAAGAACGAAATAGAATATAATTAATCCTTGTTCTGATGTTAGTGGTGAATTCCTTGCCCTAGGTTCTCCCAAATTGATATCATTTTAATTACATTTTTTTTATTAAATTGCCTAGTTTAATAGTCTTCACAAATTCATCTTTTTAAATATTTTTATTTTTAAGAGAAACAACTATACCCCAATCCCTGTGGATCGATACCCGTAATCACTATCCTACTAGATACGTGCTATTGCGTGGTTTTTAAAGTTGACTATCAATAAGTAAAGCAGTAAATACAAGTCAAAGTAAACAAAATCAGCTAGGGTCTCCTCGAGGATGTGGCTCCTCCTCTCAGTCTGGACTGCTCCATGAGGAGACCGACTCCATCCGTGACGTTCCCTAGCTGGGTGATAATGGCCGAGGTGGCCCTACTGTGCGTCGTGGATAGCTCGGTCAGAGTCTGCTGGAGTGTGTCCAGCTTGGCAATCAAGACATTAGCCAAGCGCTCGGCCTCCTGACTAGTAGTGCCCATATCGTGTCGGATGTCATCTCGCATCTGTCTTGTGTTGCTCGTGACATCGCTCATGTTGGAGAACTGGGCTTGTATCAGGCTCCTGACGTTGAAGATCTCCTCCCTCAGATGAGCCGTCATCTTGGTCACGACTGATAAGGAGGGAACCAACGCAGAGGAGGGTGCAGGGGCTGGACCTCGGAGCTCCTCAGCAGGTCGTCCCGAAGATCTCTAACAATCTCCTGCCGCAACTCCCCGGAGCTGCTCAGGAGAAATCCGAACCTCCATGGGCTGAGTAGGTTGGAGCTGAGGAGGAGGGTCCGGCTGAGGTGGTGGGAGCTGAGGTGGAGGGAAAGGTAGGGGAAGTCTGAATCAGGATCTGGACTGGGGGAATGTCTGGTAGTAGGTGTGGAGGAAGATGGTTTCCTGACCCAAGTTCCCTCTACCTTACGAAACCCCATCCTGTGTAGGGTTCCCTCACGCATGCGATCTGTCCATCGCAATGCGCGAGAGGGTTCCCCCTCAGGATTAGGAATCTCGGACTCCCTAAAAATAAGTGTGTACATCATCCCATAAGGAGGTGAGCCTAGGTCTATCTAGTGGCTCACATAAGTATCTATAGATCATCTTGGAAAGTTGATAGGGGTGTCCTGGAGAATGTAGTACATGAGGGCTAGGTCCCTCTCAGACACCAAAATCAAATCGGCCGGTCTTAGGGAACAATGACCTAGAAATGATGCTCAGGAGGAGCCGCATCTCAACAGAAAGTGAGCTAGCGGACACCTCATCTAAGGGGGACTGGGGGTGGACTCCCTAAAATGGCCGTAAGGGCCTCAGTCCTATCCTCGGGGTGTGTAGGAGATACCCCTACTTGGGGAAGGTGGAGGATTTGAGCTATGAAATCCTCGAAATAAATAATGGGACACCGGCTACGGTTCCCTCTATCCCACCATTGCCCCCTACACACAGTTCCATAAAACTCCCTAACTAGACCTGGGTATGTGGGGAGATCTAAGGAACAAAAGAACTCTAAACCCTGGGCCCTCAACCTCTCTCCTATGGTGAAGCCCTCCCGGGAGAGATAGTCAAAGTCGACGTATCTCCCGGTGGAGACCGCCTTCCCGGCGCACGGTCGCGAGGGAACCGCCCTCGGCGGGGAACGAGCTGGAGGTTGTGGCCTCACGGGATCGTTCCGAGCTTTGGAACGTCGCTCGGCACCGGTCGCGGGTTGGGGCCTCTTCCGGCTCGGGACAACTGACTTACGGGGCATGGTTGACCTAGGGATGAGGAAACACCTAAGGGACGGAAGAAGGTCGACGGAAAAGCCCTAAGGACGGTCGGAGACGTTGTCGGAGTCGGCTCTAGGGTTTGTGAACAGTGGCGGCGGTGAATAGAAGTGTTGATTAAACGCTTGGATTAGGGTTAAAAACTCGGATCCCGACCGCGAGTCGACTCCTGTAAGTCTCGAGTCGACTCGACCTCGAGTCGACTCCAAAATATGCGCGAGTCGACTCCCCTTATGCGCCTATTGACCTCGAGTCGACTCCCGTATATGTGCGAGTCGACTTCCCCTTACGAGCCGACTCTGAAACTTACTCGAGTCGTCTCGAACTCTGGCACGCACCTAAAAATCATGCTATTTTCGTGCCGAATGAGGGAAAATCACTAAGTTATGATCTGATTTGATGATCATAGATAAGAAACTCTATATTTAGCACAATCTAATCATCAAAATCAATGAGCTAGAAGAGAATATCACTAGGATGGATCAATCACTCCTAATCCTCTCCTAAGCACACTAAATCTCTCTTCACTCAAGGGTTTGTGAAGATATCAGCTAATTGATCATCAGTGCAAACAAATTGAAGTGTCACATCACCATTCATTACATGATCTCTTATGAAGTGATGTCTTATCTCAATATGTTTAGTTCTTGAATGTTGAATTGGATTTTTAGTTAGATTAATGGCACTTGTATTATCACAATTAATGGGAATTTTATCTTGTTTAATGCCATAATCTTCCAATTGTTGTTTGATCCACATGATTTGAGCACAACAACTCCCGGCTGCAACATATTCAGCTTCAGCAGTAGATAATGCAACCGAGTTTTGTTCTTGCTAAACCATGAGATTAAGTTTCTCCTAGGAATTGACATGACCCGCTGGTGCTTTTTCTATCAAGTTTACATCCAGCAAAGTCTGAATCTGTGTATCCTATTAAGTTCAGACTAGATTCTTTAGAATACCATAGACCTATATTTTTTGTTCCTATTAAGTATTTAAAGATTCTCTTGACTGCAATTAGATGAGATTCCTTAGGATTAGACTGATATCTAGCACACATGCAAACACTAAACATGATATCAGGTCTACTTGCAGTGAGATACAATAAAGATCCTATCATACCTCTATATAACTTTTGATCTACAGATTTACTTGATTCATCTTGATCTAATTTGCATGATGAGCTCATGGGTGTGCTGATTGACTTGTTTCCCTCCATATCAAACTTCTTAAGCATCTCCTTAATGTATTTGGCTTGATTGATGAAGATGCCTTCTTCAGATTGTTTGATTTGAAGCCCGAGGAAAATAGTTCAGCTCTCCCATCATGCTCATCTCAAACTCACTCTGCATCAAGTCAGCAATTCTTCGCAGAGGCGATTGTTAGTAGCACCGAAAATAATATCATCAACATAAATCTGCACTAATAACATATCTTTATTTTTCTTCTTTAGAAACAATGTTGTATCTACATTTCCTCTAGAGAACTCATGTTCTAGTAAGAATTTGCTAAGCCTCTCATACCATGCTCTAGGTGCTTGTTTCAAACCATAAAGTGCTTTGTTCAGTTTATACACATGATTAGGGTATTGATGATTTTCAAAACCAGGAGGTTGTTCTACATACACCTCCTCATTAATATACCCATTTAAAAATACACTTTTTACATCCATTTGAAATAATTTGAAATCCTTAGAGCATGCAAATGCTAATAATAATCTAATTGCCTCGAGTCTAGCTACAGGTGCAAAGGTTTCATCAAAATCTATACCTTCTTCTTGATTATACCCCTTTGCTACTAGTCTAGCCTTATTCCTTATTACAATTCCATTTTCATCAAGTTTGTTTTTATATATCCATTTGGTACCTATGATTGAATATTCAGAAGGTCTTTCAACTAGATTCCATACCTTGTTTCTAGTAAATTGGTTTAATTCTTCTTGCATTGCATTTATCCAATTTACATCTTTTTCAGCTTCTTCTATGTGTTTGGGCTCAAAATGTGAGACAAAAGCTAGATGATTATTTAAGTTCCTAAGAGATGCTCTAGTCCTAACAGGTTGAGATGGATCATCTAAGATTAATTCCTTAGGATGCCCGTGAGCAAACCTCCAAGCCTTAGTCAGCCCATGATCCACAATAGCCTCTTGGCTTGATGATGCATCTCCAACTAATTTTTGATTATCATTTGTAACGTCATCTCATCTATCTTTTCTTCAAGAATTTCAGCATCATCATCAAGATTAACTCTCTTGCTAGAAGAGGTATCACTAGAATCATCAAAAACAACATGTATGGATTCTTCTATAACTAGGGTTCTTTTATTAAAGACTCTATAGGCTTTACTAGTTGTAGAGTACCCCAAGAATATACCCTCATCAGATTTAGAGTCAAATTTTCTTAGATTATCTTTCCCATTATTATGAACAAAACACCTACATCCAAAGACATAAAAATAATTTACCTTTGGTTTTCTGTTTTTCCAAAGTTCATAAGGTGTTTTCTTTATAATGGGTCTCAATAAAACTCTATTTAATATATGACATGAGGTATTGATGGCTTCTCCCTAAAAGTACTTAGGGAGGTTACTTTCACACAACATGGTTCTAGCCATTTTCTCTAGAGTTCTATTTTTTCTTTCCACAACTCCATTTTGTTGTGGTGTCCTAGGTGCAGAAAAATTATGAGTTATCCCCTTTTTACTACAAAACTCATCAAATAAGTGATTTTCAAATTCGGTACCATGGTCACTTCTAATAGCTATGACTGAAGTATCTCTAGCATTGGTTACTTCCTTATGAAATTTCTTAAACACTGAAAATGCTTGATCTTTATGAGCTAAGAACATGACCCAAGTGTATCTAGAAAAATCATCTACAATAACTAGACCAAATTTATTTCCACCTAGATTTGTGGTTCTAGTTGGTCCGAATAGATCCATGTGTAGTAGTTCTAAAGGTCTAGAGGTAGAGACACACTTTATGGATTTAAAGGAGTTCCTTGATTGTTTGCCATATTGACAAGCTTCACATATTTTATTCTTTTCAAACTTTAGTTTTGGCAAATCTATCACTGAATCTCTTTTAACTAGTTTAGATATTGTGTCCATACTTGCATGACCTAACTTACGGTGCCATAACCAACTAGCATCATTATCCTTAGTTTCATTAACAACTAAACATGGGTTATGTTTGGCAAGATCCTCAAGGTCTACAACATACACATTCCCACGTCTTATTCCTTTAAAAACTAAACTATTGTCACTTGAGTTGGTTATGATGCATAATGATGGTTTGAACAAAACATCAAAACCTCTATCACACAATTGACTAATGCTAAGTAAATTATGCTTAAGACCATCAACATATCGAACATTATCAATAAAGGTTGAAGGGATAATTTGTACTTTACCTATACCAATGATGTGACCTTGGTTATTGTCTCCAAACGTCACAGCACCTCCCTTCTTAGCTTCAAGGGTGAAGAATTGATCCTTGTTACCCGTCATGTGTCTTGAGCAGCCACTGTCCAAGTACCAACAATTTTTGTCGACCTTGGCTGCAAGACACTCCTACACAAGCAAATCATATAGTTTTAGGTACCCAAGTTTTCTTGGGTCCTTCATGGTTAGTAGTGTTGGTTCCTTTTGGAACCCAAATTCTTTTAATTTTTCTTTTAGTTTTTCCTTTCCTATAATCACATATATTTGCTTTATGTCCTAATGTTCTACAACAAAAACAGGTTATTTTCTTAGTTTTACTTTTCCCTGCTTTAACAAAGAAGTTACTAAGGAGTTTTTGCTTATTTTAGATTTATACCCTAAACCCGCTCTATTGAATACAGCTCGTTGACTATTAAGTATCATCTCTAATTTTTCTGAGCTATATGTAAATTTTTCTACAATAGGCTTGTACTTTTCAAGTTCGAGTGTCAATTTTTGTTTTTCTGTTTTCTGATTATTTAGTTCTTTTGTGAGACTCTCTTTTATGATATGATTATTGTTTTTAAGTTCTAATATTTCTTTGTTCAGCCTATTGTTATCTTTAGTTAAGGTATTATTCTTTTGAATTAAGATTTGATTGCTTGTCTTAAGTTCTGAATTTTCTTTGATAATAATATCTTTCTCCTTAACTAATGTATCATACTTACGGAGGTGAGTTTGGTTAGTTAGTCTTAATTCTTTGTTTTTAAGATTTATTGTCTTGTACTCGTCCATTAATTCATTGAAGGCATCATATAATTCATCGAAAGTAAAATCTAAATGTGTTGCGGATGTTACCTCATTGTCGTTGGCCATAAAACACAGATTGGCCTTTTCTTCTTGTTCTTCATCCGATGATGATGATTGTGGAGTGATTGATTAAAACTCCATTTGATTTTGATGAGCTCAAAGCATTTGAGTATATCTTGTGATTACTAATGAATTCTGTTACGGGGGAACTAAGCCGCCATGCCCCACGTGACCGGCACGCGCGCCTAGGAAGGCTACAGCGGTCCTTTGATCCAGCAATCCGACCCCGAGTCGGATATCCACGGCTCCGCAGCCCGACCCCGAGTCGGCTGCCCTTTGATCCAGCAATCCGACCCCGAGTCGGACATCCACGGCTCCGCAGCCCGACCTCGGGTCGGCTGCCCCTTGATCCAGCACTCCGACCCCGGGTCGGAGATCCCTTGATAACGACAGGCTATTCCCCAGAGGCACGCCGCGGCCTCCTGCTCCACTACTCCCTGCAACGGCTGTATCCGATGCTGCTCCACGATCCCCTGTATCAGCCGTACAAAGCGGAACTCCACTACGCCCTGTTGTTAGATGTATGCCCTAGAAGCCAATTTGGCTGACACATTGTTGATTCTAGGGACATAATTTTGTACTTGACTATTTATTATTGAATAAATAAAAGGCATCTTTTTCATTCATATTGTTTATGTGTCTATGAATCGTCCAAGAAATTAATAAGATGATGATACATATTCTCAAGAGTTGAGAATTTGAGCCATGTATCATTGGTGATTAATTTCTAAATGCTCCTGATCAAAGGATCATCACGAGGACGGTGATCGATCCGATCAGTGCACAGATCACTCTCCTTCTGGATGGACGAGACTTGAGTCCACAGTGTAGGGACACTGAAGTGATAGTGCAGGTGCTTGTTAGAGAACAAGGGTACTGAGCGTGACCAATACAAGAAGTCACTTGGATGTCTATCCACTCGTCAGTGACTTGCTTGATGTTGCAGTAGTGTGACTGGTCCTTTGACCTGCGGTGCTTCGGCTACTCACAGTGAGGTTATTGTAGTTTGACTGCACACATACATGGTCTCTAGCCATATGGGTCCATGCAGTGTAGATTGGCTGCAGTAAGTTCACTGTAGGAGTAGGGTATGCACCTATATGGAATCTATCGACCTTGATAGATAAGGAGAGATCCTATGTGATTTATAAGACTGAGTTCGTAAGACCTCGGCCGGGGCAGTATACACAGTGGAGAAAGAGTTTTTCACTATCGAACTCGAGTCAAATAAATCTTGACATATGACAGACGATGGGGTTTGACGAGTTGTCCATGACCTCCGTCCTGTAGGGATCCACGATAGTAGGACTGTATCACATGTTAACTGCACCTAGAGGTTCATCATTCCATTCTGCTGGGTAGCCACTACATGCTGCTAGGTGTCACTGGTGGATGGTGGGACTTATAGGGATTATCTTGATGATCGATAAACCCTAATGAGTTGAGTTGGAATCGTTCCAACCCATTGAAAGGAGTTTTCAATGATATAGTGATAGAGATCACAATATATCTCACTACCAGTCAGAATAGAACCTATGGGGTCACACACACTAGAAGTATTGACCGATCCGATGGTTGAAATCGTGATTAGGAATCACAAGAAATCAATTTGATTGATAAGAAGTTGAAGAAGAAACAAAGGGAATTAATTAATTAGACTTAAACACAAATCCTACTTCGGGAGGGATTCCTAGAGTCCTAATTGGATTAGGGCTGGGAATCCTAGTTGGAATAGGACTGGAATTCCTACTTGGAATAGGATTCCTACAATCCTAATGAGATTAGGAATTTTGAATTAAAATTGGATTCCTACTTGGAGTAGGATTCCTAGGAATCCTAATTGGATTAGGACTTCGGATTCAAATCTAATCCTAATTGGATTAGGACTAAATACATCCTAATATGGATTAGGGTTTCTTAAGTCACAATTAATTATTAATCTAATGAATCAATAAGACTCCTAATTGGATTAGGATTGAAGAGTTCAATTGAGTCAAAATTGATTCAAGTTCTAATTGGATTAGGACTTACCTAGATTGGATCCATTGGTTCACCCTTGGGCTAAACCTAATAGGATTAGGGCTTGACCACATTAGGGCAATGCAAACCCTAATGTGGACTAGGGTTTACCAAGAGGGAGGGGCGCAAGCCCCTCCCCCTTGATCCATTGGTGCGGCACAAGAGAGGGGGCCGGCGCCCCCTCTTTGGAAAGATGTCTAGGGTTCCTACTTAGTAGGAACCCTAGATGGCTATAAAAGGAGGTGTGAGGCCGGCGCCCTAAGCATAGAAGAACTCCTCCTTCTCCTTGCCGTGAGCCTCCCTCTCCTCTCTTCTTGTGATCAGCCGCAAGCAAGGAAGACCAAGGCCAAAGGTTGGCGGCATCCTCTTCCTCCCTTCTTCCTTCCAACGCAGGGAAAAGAAAGAAGGCTGCGTGGGGATTCTTCTTCTTCCTCTTCTTCAACCTTCTTCTTCCTCCTCTCAAGCACTTTCAAGAGTTGAAAGAAAGAGAAGAGATCAGCCATCAAAGGAGTCTTTGCAAGGGAGCTAGCACCCCGGGAAGACAAGAAAGCTTTGATCCGTTCTCTACTTCGTGTGGATACCCGTAGAGGCCGGACGTTTGAACGGCTTCAAGCGAACCCTCTCCCATAACCACGAATTCAGATTCGCGGTGATCGTCTACCCGCGCAAGGTGAAGATTTGATCTTCCTATTGTTTTTAAAAGCTTTAATTCTTACCTAATTACGAAAGGTCTCGAAACAAGCGTTCATGCGATGAACGTCGAACCCGTGTATGCCGATTCCGCTGCCATCTGAAAAATTTTTGAAATATCAGCGGCATGGGCGGGTTCCCAACACCTGTCACGGCCGTACCCAGCGCTGCTCCACGATGCCCTGTAACGGCCATGTCAGTGGCCACTCCATCGTGCCCCACGATGAGGAACCCCCCTGAGAGATCCCCCAGCCAGGTATATATGCGGCTGGGGGGAGAAGGGGGGGTAAGCAACATCTCCCAGAGCATTCTCTTACTTGCGATTATCATCTCTCCTCCTCCTCCAATCTCCTCTGACTTGATCGTCGGAGGGCCCCCACTACCCCAGTGGTGGTGCGAGGCTTGTTTGCAGGTCTCCCGGTGGAAGGTGGAGCGCAACCAACACCAACCAAGGCAACTCAGACGGAACCCCGTTCATACCGTCGTGTCAATCGTTCTCGGTTTGGACCACCAGCAACAGTTGGTGCTAGAGGAAGGGCCGAATCTCAGAACGATCGTAATGGCACGGCGAGGTGGTCGTGGAGCTTCCAATGCTTCTGGTCGCAGAACCTCTCGCGCTTCCGGCCGGGAGGCTGCTGCGTCCCCAACGCATTCTCAGCAGCTCTCCACCGCCCCACCTCCCATTCAAACGGTCGAAGCTGCTCAGTTCGACCAGCTAGCCCAGCAGGTTCGCACCCTCACAGAGGCAGTGCAGAATCTGCAGGGTGTGATCTCTCGGGTGCCGCAGCGGGCTCAGGAGCCGCTGCTCCCCGAACGCTCGCCTGTCCCTCACCACCCGCGCTCCTTCCTCTCCCATGGAGAGGAGCGCCGGCGTGAGGAGGATTCTCGAGTGCGGTCCATTCTGCCAGGACCTTCTCATCGGAGCTGCGCGGGGTACGAGAGGCGGACCCGGGCGCGTTTCCAGACACCCCAGTCCTCAAGGAGTCCGCACTCCAGCCGGTCCCCCTCGCGCCGCTCCTTATCTCCCACCCACCGGTCGCGCTCCCTAGACCGGCGGGTGGACGACCTCCACAGACAACTCCAGGTCCTGAAGGGCCACTCCAAAGATCCCTTCGCTGACTTGGAGATCTCCTCCCAGCCGGCGCTTGCCTCGAGGATCCTGCGGACCCCAAACCCGCCGGGGTTCAAAATGCCGGCGATCGAACCCTACGACGGGGCGGCGGATCCGCGGGACCACGTGGAGAGTTTCAGGACTCTTATGCTCCTCCATGGAGCATCGGATCCTCTCCTCTGCAAGGCCTTCCCGGCGACCCTCCGTGGCCCGGCAAGGGCATGGTTCGCCGGCCTGGAGGCTAACTCCATCCAGTCCTTCGACCAGTTCACCCGCCTCTTCATCAGCCATTTCGCCGTCAGTAGCCGGCGACGACTGGTCTCCGACTCCCTCTTCGATGTCCGGCAGAACGAGGGAGAAAGCTTGCGGGATTATCTCACCCGCTTCAACAAGGCTACACTGGAGGTTCGGAACCTGAGCCAGGAGGTGGCTCTCTCAGCCCTGAAGCGTGGCTTCCGGAAGGGCAGACTCACCTTCTCCCTGGACAAACGCCTGCCACGGAGCTTCCCGGAGTTGCTGTCTCGGGCGAACCAGAGCAAGGAGGCCGCCGAGACCCCTCTAAAGCTCGGGAAGAAAAGGCGAAAAGAGGCATCCCGGAGGAGAAGCCCGACGCCTCAGCGTCGGCGCAGAAGCCCGTCACCAGCGAGGAACCACGGCGCCCCACGCCCTCGTTCTCCGCACCGACGCTTCAACCGGTACACCCCACTCCTGGCTCCCCGGGCCCAGATCCTTATGGAGGTCAAGGGGCGGGAGGACCTCCCGGTCCCGAGGCAGATGAAGAAGATCCCTGGGAGGAGGCCCTCTCGGGCGTACTGTGAGTACCACCGGGACCACGGCCACGACACCGAAGACTGCTTCCAGCTTCGGGACGAGATCGAGGCTCTCATCCGCCGAGGGCGTCTCGGCCGATATGTAAACGACCGACGTCCCCCTGCAGACCCGCGTCCGGCCGACCCGGCCCCTCAGGAGCCTCGGGAGCAGAATCGGCCCGTCGCGGGCGTGATCCACACCATCGCTGGGGGCTGCTCTCGGCCCGTGAGGAACGCAGGGGGCTCGGCGGAAGCATCAGGGGTGGCCGTCGCGAAGAGGCAGCGGGTCGGAAATGTAATCACTTTTTGTGATGAAGATGTAAAGGGGGTTCAGACTCCCCATGATGACGCCATGGTGATCTCCCTCACTATGGCGAATTATGATGTAAGGCGTGTTCTTGTGGATAGTGGAAGCTCAGCTGACATTTTGTTTTACGAGGCCTTCCAAAAGATGAGCTTGTCCCGACAACTGTTGCACAAAACATCCACCCCCCTCATAGGATTCACTGGAGACGCTATCTCGGCCGAAGGTGTCGTTGAGCTGCCTGTGACTGCGGGCGTCGCACCCGCAGAAGCCACGGTGCGGCTCGGGTTCTTGGTCGTCCGTGTTCCCTCGGCCTACAACGCAATCCTCGGACGACCCGGACTGAACGCCCTTCGCGTGGTAGTCTCTACATACCATTTGCTCATGCGGTTCCCCACGGCGGCCGGGATTGGAGAGGTCCGAGGTGACCAACCGACCGCACGACAATGTTTCCTAGCAACTCTCAAAGGAAAGAAGCCCGCGGAGGCCCTAAGCGTCGAGTCCCTTGACGCCAGAGACGAGGTGGCTTTGCGGCACGGGGAGCCGGCCGAGGGTGTAATCGAAGTTCCCCTTGAAGAGGGTCGCCCGGATCGTACGGTCCGGGTCGGTGCCAATCTCGACTCGGAAGCTCGGCTCCGGCTAGTGGAATTCCTCCAAGCCAATGCTGATGTATTTGCCTGGTCGGCGGCCGATGTACCTGGGATCGACCCGGAGGTCATTTCTCACGCCCTCAACGTCGACCCGACCCACCGACCAGTAAAGCAGAAGAAGAGACACTGTGCCCCGGATCGGATCCGAGTGGTCGACCAGGAGGTAGACAAACTCTTGGAGGCAGGTTTCATAAGGGAAGTGAGCTACCCTGAGTGGCTGGCAAACGTCGTACTTGTCCGGAAGGCAAGCGGGAAGTGGAGGATGTGCGTCGACTACACCGACCTGAACAAGGCGTGCCCTAAGGATAGCTTTCCGCTTCCACGGATAGACCAACTGGTCGACGCGACTTCTGGATATCAGCTGCTGTCTTTCATGGATGCCTTCTCCGGCTACAACCAAATAATGATGGCTCCGCAGGACGAGGAGAAAACAGCCTTTATAACAGACCGGGGGCTGTACTGTTACAAGGTAATGCCCTTCGGTCTGAAGAATGCTGGCGCCACTTACCAGCGCCTCGTCAATAAAATCTTCAAGGAGCAGATCGGCCGGAACATGGAGGTGTACGTGGACGATATGCTGGTGAAGAGCCGCCATGCGGACCAGCACATTGCGGATCTGGAGGAGACTTTCGCCACCTTGCGGAAGTTTCGTATGAAGCTAAACCCAGCGAAGTGCGCCTTTGGTGCTTCGGCCGGGAGGTTCCTCGGCTTCATCGTCAACCAGCGGGGGATCGAGGCCAACCCGGACAAGATCAAAGCCATCCAAGATATGTCCCCTCCGACCAAAGTGAAGGAGGTTCAGGAGCTCGCTGGAAGGGTCGCCGCGCTCGGACGGTTCGTGGCAAAATCGGCCGAACGCTGCCAACCGTTCTTCAAGGTGTTGAAGCGCCCGAAAGACTTCCTCTGGACGGTCGAATGTCAAGTGGCGTTCGACCAGCTCAAGGAGTACTTGGCGTCTCCTCCCCTGCTGTCCAAGCTGCAAGAGGGGGAGATGCTCTACCTTTATCTGGCGGTCTCCCCAACCGCAGTCAGCGCAGTATTGGTTCGGGAAGAGGCAAAGCTTCAGAAGCCTGTGTACTACATCAGCCGAGTCCTCCGGGATGCCGAGACGCGGTACACGAAGGCTGAAAAGATCGCCTTCGCGCTGCTGACTGCGACCAGGAGGCTTCGCCCCTATTTCCAGGCTCATTCTGTCACCCTCTTGACCGATCAACCACTGCGGCAGATCCTCAGCAATCCTGAGAATGCGGGACGGCTGGTGAAGTGGGCGGTAGAACTTGGTGAGTTCGACATCCGCTACCAGCCCCGACCCGCCATCAAGGCCCAGGTGCTCGCGGACTTCCTCGCTGAGTGCACTGTGCAGGAGGCGGAACCTAAGCCGCCGGAAACACCCAGCCTCGACCTCCCGATCTGGACGCTCCACATTGATGGGTCGTCGAACCCTGAAGGTGGAGGGGCTGGGCTGGTCCTTACCAGCCCCGACGGAGTGATAGCTGAGTATGCCTTGAGGTTCGGATTTCTAGTGACCAACAACGAGGCGGAGTACGAGGCCCTAGTCACGGGACTCAAACTCACCAAGGAGCACGGCATCCGGCGTTTGAAGATCTTCACCGACTCCCAGCTGGTGGTCGGGCAGGTCCGAGGGGAGTTCGAGGCACGGAGCCCGACCATGCAGAGCTATGTCCGGAAGGTGCAAGCACTCATTCCCGACCTCGGCAGCGTTGACATTCAGCAGGTCCAAGAAGCGAAAATGCCAGGGCCGACAGGTTGTCCCGCTTGGTGGGCGCAGAGGCGCACAACTTGTCAAGGGCGATATACCTAGAGACCCTAGACGCTCCGAGCATTGGCGAGGCTGAAGCGGTGATGGCAATTGATTCAGAGCCATCTTGGATGGACCCACTTGTAGCCTACCTCGCCGAAGGGATCCTCCCCGAAGATGAAGATCAAGCTCGGCGACTTGTTATGAAGTCCGCCCACTACGTACTCTATGAAGGGAGGCTGTATCGGACCTCGTTCACCGCCCCCCTCTTAAGGTGCCTCCGCCCCTCGGAAGCGGCCTACGCCCTCAGCGAAGTCCACGAAGGCATCTGCGGATCGCACTTGGGGGCTAGGTCCTTGGCGCATAAGATCATGAGGCAAGGCTACTATTGGCCGACCTTGTTGGAGGACTCGAAGGATCACGTACGGAAATGCGACGCCTGCCAGCGCCACGGACGGGGAAGGGCCCCCGGTTAAATAGGCGGAAAGGCGGGTGACGCCTCGGTGACGCCAGAGGACGCCTGGCTGCCGAAAGGTCGCTCGCGCCCCAAAGGCGAATCGACACCATTAAGGAAGGATGTCCGCCGAAATCCTCAGACTGCCAGGTCAGCAACAACCGCCATACGCCATAAAAAGGGCGGGGAGCTCGAAGCGCGCGCGCCTCTCCGAGGGATGGCGGCAATCTCGAAACATCACTTCCTTCACCTGTTCCCCTTCTGGTTCCAGGCTCGGAAGTGGGGGGCTACTGTTACGGGGGAACTAAGCCGCCATGCCCCACGTGACCGGCACGCGCGCCCAGGAAGGCTACAGCGGTCCTTTGATCCAGCAATCCGACCCCGAGTCGGATATCCACGGCTCCGCAGCCCGACCCCGAGTCGGCTGCCCTTTGATCCAGCAATCCGACCCCGAGTCGGACATCCACGGCTCCGCAGCCCGACCCCGGGTCGGCTGCCCCTTGATCCAGCACTCCGACCCCGGGTCGGAGATCCCTTGATAACGACAGGCTATTCCCCAGAGGCACGCCGCGGCCTCCTGCTCCACTACTCCCTGCAACGGCTGTATCCGATGCTGCTCCACGATCCCCTGTATCAGCCGTACAAAGCGGAACTCCACTACGCCCTGTCACGGCCGTACCCAGCGCTGCTCCACGACGCCCTGTAACGGCCATGTCAGTGGCCACTCCATCGTGCCCCACGATGAGGAACCCCCCTGAGAGATCCCCCAGCCAGGTATATATGCGGCTGGGGGGAGAAGGGGGGGTAAGCAACATCTCCCAGAGCATTCTCTTACTTGCGATTATCATCTCTCCTCCTCCTCCAATCTCCTCTGACTTGATCGTCGGAGGGCCCCCACTACCCCAGTGGTGGTGCGAGGCTTGTTTGCAGGTCTCCCGGTGGAAGGTGGAGCGCAACCAACACCAACCAAGGCAACTCAGACGGAACCCCGTTCATACCGTCGTGTCAATCGTTCTCGGTTTGGACCACCAGCAACAAATTCAATTGAGTGTTTCAGTGAAAATCCTGTCCAAGTGTCTCTAGACTTGGTTCATAGTATTTTGGATAAGTTAAGAAGTCTGCATGAACCAATGTCTGAGACTCGAGTCGACTCCCGAGTATCACGAGTCGACTCCAAGTGTATCAAGTTCACTGGCACGAGCTCGAGTCGACTCCAGATTAGTACGAGTCGACTCCGACTGAGAACAGAAAGAAGAACAGAAAGCCTCATCTCAGAATCTGTCAACGAGTCGACTCCTGAAGTGCGCGAGTCGACTCCAATGTTCACCGAGTCGACTCCAGGAAAGTAAGAGTCGACTCCAAGCAGTCACAGGCAGAAAAGTCAGAGAGCAGTTTTCGGGTCTGAGATTCGAGTCGACTCCAGTGGAGCGCGAGTCGACTCCGATGGTTGGCAGGTCGACTCCAAAGAAGGTGAGAGTCGACTCTCAGTGGTACACAAAGAAAAAGTCAGAGAGCATTTTATGGACTCTGAGATTCGAGTCGACTCCCGCAGTACGCGAGTCGACTCCGAGACTGAGCGACCATCAACAGACAGAAGACCATGTTACTGCCTCTGAGATTCGAGTCGACTCCCAGACAGCTCGAGTCGACTCCAAGACAAGCTTCACGTCAAAAGGCAGAAGACCAACTTTCGAAAACTGAGAGCCGAGTCGACTCCAAGGAAGTTCGAGTCGACTCCAAGACTGGATGAGCCAAAAGACAGAGAATCGAGAGTTCGGGCTCTGAGATTCGAGTCGACTCCCAGGACAGTCGAGTCGACTCGAGTGGACAAAATTCAAATTTGGATCCACGGACTTCAGTGGATGAGCCGACTCCAAAAATTGCCAGGTCAACTCCAGAAGTTGGCGAGTCGACTCCAGGTCAAGACGAGTCGACTCCCAGTCAAGACGGCAACTTTAATTCAAATTTGGAACAGTTGCCGAGTCGACTTCGGAAAAGCATAAGTCGACTCCTGCTACAGCCGAGTCGACTCCTGATCGCGCGAGTCGACTCCAACCCACCAACGGTCATATTGTCAGGCTGCGCAGAGTGTGCAGAACGGCCAGAAAAAGCAGAGTAACGGCTAGTTTCCGTGGGGGTTGGCTTAAATAGCCACAGAGGACTGTAGCAAGGTAGAGAACAGATATTCCACTCCAAGCATTCAAGTTTTCAAGCTCTCCAAGTGCTCTTAAACGAAAAAGGGGAGATCTGCATTTACTGCTCCAACAACTTCTTCCCAACAATCAAAGCTTCCTCCTCCTGCATTCAAGTCGACCACTCTTTCAAGAGGAGACTGGAGTTCCAGAAGCCATACCTCTTCACCAGCTTAAAAGCGTTTGAGGGCTTCTAACTCCTTTACGATTATATTGTTTTAAATCTGCTTTTTGAGAAGCTATTTTCTGTTTTCTTCTATCTCTTGTATTTACTTGATTCAATCGGAGGATTGAATCAAGGGGTTTAAGGTTGGTTGGTGAGCCAAGTTAAAACCAACGTGTGTAAGGGTTTGATTGTGAGCCCGGAAAAACAATCGGGGTTGGTTCTAGTCGGTGAGCCTGGGAAAACCGACCGAGTTCGTTGTGAGCTCGTAAAACAACAAGTTTGGTTGTGAGCTTGCAAAACAACCGGCTGTAATCCAAGGGGGTTATAGTGAAATTCCCAAGTGAGACTTGGGGAGTGGACGTAGGAGCAAGGGTTAGCTCCGAACCACTATAAAACTTTGTGTTTGTAGTGCATTGTCTCTCATCTTCTTCCCTGCACACTACTCACAGCACTTAGTTTTAATTAAATAACTTGTTATAGTTTTTAATTAACCATCCACAAAGTTTTAATTAGCCAAGTTATTTTAAAACCCAATTCACCCCCCCCTCTTGGGTTGTCTATCTGGGCAACAAGTGGTATCAGAGCCAAAAACTCTTCCACTCAAGAGTTAAAAGATCAAAATGACAACCCCATTTGGATCTTCTCACATTGAGGGTCAGTCCACCCAAAGACCCCCTTTCTTCAATGGATCCGACTACTCATACTGGAAGGCTAGGATGAGAATATTCATCCAAGCCCAAGACTATGAGATGTGGTCCATTGTAGTAAATGGGCCATACATCCCATCCATATACGTAGATGGTGTCAAGGTACCTAAACTAGAAATGGACTGGGATGAACATGACATGAGGAAGGCACAATTAAACTCTAAAGCAATGAATGTCTTCTATTGTGCCTTAGACCGTAATGAATTCAATAGGATTTCAACTTGTAATTCAGCAAAAGAAATTTGGGACAGACTTGAAGTGACCCATGAGGGCACGAATCAAGTCAAGGAATCCAAAATAAACATCTTGGTTCATAAATATGAACTATTTAAAATGGATTCAAATGAAACAATCACATCCATGTTCACTAGGTTTACTGATATTGTCAATGGCCTAAAAAGCCTTGGCAAGAACTATACTAACAGTGAGCTTGTCAGGAAAATCCTTCGGTGTCTACCGAGGTCGTGGAAAGCTAAAGTGACAGCAATTCAAGAAGCCAAGGACTTGAACAAGCTACCACTTGAGGAGCTTCTTGGATCCCTCATGACGCACGAGCTCACCATGAAACAACACAACGAGGAAGAGTCCTCCCATAAGAAAAAGGTAATAGCCCTTAAATCTACTTCTTCTACCAAGGACTTGTCTTGCAGCAGCAGCAGCGAAGAAGAAGAAGATGAGGAAGATGGTGGTGAGGCTCTTCTTGTGCGTAAGTTCAAGAAATTCATCAACCACAAGAAGTCCTATCATCAAAGGAGAGGCCCCTCAAATTCCTACCGCAAGGACAAAGGTAAGGAAAGGGAAAATGAGGGGATTGGTTGTTACGAGTGCAAGAAGCCGGGTCACATAAGAGCAGAGTGCCCCTTACTGAAGAAGGGGAGTAAGTACAAGAAGAAAAAGGCACTTGTCACTACCCTATCGGACTCCGACTCATCATCCTCCTCATCAGATGATGAACAAGAAGAGAAGGCCAATTTCTGTTTCATGGCCAATGGAAACGAGGTAACTTCCGACACGCATCCTGATTTTACATTTGATGAACTTTATGATGCGTTTAATGAATTAATGATTGAGTATAAGAATATAAATGTTAAAAATAGAGAACTAAAAGTAACTAACCAAACTTATATTCATAAGCATGATTCATTAATTAAGGATAAAGATAATCTTACCAAAGAAAATCTAGAACTTAAGACAAGCAACCAACTTTTAATTAAAAAGACTAACACCTTAACAAAAGATAATGAAAAACTAACTAAGGAACTTTCAGAACTCAAAAACCATAAACAAGTCTTAAACAAGGATCTAACAAAAGAACTAAATGATTTAAAAGCCGAAAATCAAACATTAACTAAAGAACTAAACAAATACAAACCCTTAGTTGAAAGATTTACCTATAATTCTGAAAAATTAAACATGATACTAAATAGTCAACGTGCAGTGTTTAATAAAGCGGGTTTAGGATATAAACCAAGGAATAAGCAAAAACTTCTTAGTAACTTCTTTGTTAAAGCTGGGGAAACAAAAACTAAGAAAATAACCTGCTTTTGTTGTGGTACAGTAGGTCACAAAGCAAATGTATGTAATTTTAGGAAAAATAAAACTAAAAGAAAAAATAAAAGGGTATGGGTTCCAAAAGGAACCAACTTGACTAACCATGAAGGACCCAAGAAAACTTGGGTACCTAAGATGACATGATTTGCTTGTGTAGGAGTGTCTTGCAGCCAAGGTCAACAAAAATTGCTGGTATTTGGATAGTGGCTGCTCAAGGCACATGACGGGTGATAAAGACCAATTTTTCACCCTTGAAGCTAAGAAGGGAGGTGCTGTGACGTTTGGAGACAACAACCAAGGTCACATCATTGGTATTGGTAAAGTTCAAATCACCCCTTCTACTTTTATAGATAATGTTAGATATGTTGATGGTCTTAAACATAACCTGTTAAGCATTAGTCAATTATGTGATAAAGGATATGATGTTATGTTTAAACCATCACTATGTATTATAACAAATCCTAACGATAATAGTTTAGTCTTTAAAGGGATTAGACGTGGAAATGTATATGTTGTAGACCTAGAAGATCTTGCAAAACATAACCAATGTCTAGTTGTAAATGAAACTAAAGATAATGATGCTAGTTGGTTATGGCACCGTAAGTTAGGTCATGCAAGCATGGACACAATAACTAAATTAGTTAAAAGAGATTCCGTGATAGGTTTGCCAAAATTAAAATTTGAAAAGAACAAAATTTGTGAAGCATGTCAATTTGGCAAACAATCTAGGAACTCATTTAAATCTATAAAATGTGTCTCTACCTCTAGGCCACTAGAACTATTACATATGGACTTATTTGGTCCAACTAGAACAACAAGCCTAGGTGGAAATAAATATGGTCTAGTTATAGTAAATGATTACTCTAGGTACACTTGGGTCATATTTCTAGCACATAAGGACCAAGTATTTTCTATGTTTAAAAAGTTCCATAAGGAAGTAACAAATGCTAGAGAGTCTTCAGTCATAGCCATTAGAAGTGACCATGGTACCGAATTCGAAAATCAATTATTTGACGAATTTTGTAGTAAAAAGGGAATAACCCATAATTTTTCTGCACCTAGGACACCACAACAAAATGGAGTTGTGGAGAGGAAGAATAGAACACTAGAAGAAATGGCTAGGACTATGATATGTGAAAGTAACCTCCCTAAGTACTTTTGGGGAGAAGCCATTAATACTTCTTGCCATATATTAAATAGAGTTCTATTAAGACCCATTATAAAGAAAACACCTTATGAACTGTGGAAAAACAGAAAACCAAAAGTTAACTATTTTCATGTTTTTGGATGTAGGTGTTTTGTACATAATAATGGGAAAGATAATCTAGGGAAATTTGATCCTAAATCTGATGAAGGAATATTCTTAGGTTATTCTACAACTAGTAAAGCCTATAGAGTCTTTAATAAAAGGACCCTAGTTATAGAAGAATCTATACATGTTGTTTTTGATGACTCTAGTGACATCTCGTCTAGTAAGAAAGTTAATTTTGATGATGATATTGAAATACTTGAAGAAAAGATAGATGAGATGGGATTACAAGATGGTAATCAAAAGTTGATTGAAGGAGAATCATCAAACCAAGAGCCTATAGTGGATCATGGGCTAACTAAAGCTTGGAGGTATGCTCACGGGCATCCTAAGGAACTAATTCTAGATGATCCATCACAACCGGTTAGGACTAGAGCATCTCTTAGAAATTTGAATAACCATCTAGCTTTTGTTTCACACTTTGAGCCCAAACATATAGAAGAAGCCGAAAATGATGTAAATTGGATAAATGCAATGCAAGAAGAACTAAACCAATTTACTAGAAACAAAGTGTGGGATCTAGTAGAGAGACCTTCTGAATATCCAATTATAGGTACTAAATGGATATATAAAAATAAGCTAGATGAAAATGGAATTGTTATAAGGAATAAGGCAAGACTAGTAGCAAAGGGTTATAATCAAGAAGAAGGCATAGATTTTGATGAAACCTTTGCTCCCGTAGCTAGACTTGAGGCGATTAGGCTTCTATTAGCTTATGCATGCTCTAAGGACTTCAAGCTATATCAAATGGATGTAAAAAGTGCTTTTCTAAATGGGTATATTAATGAGGAGGTGTATGTAGAACAACCTCCTGGTTTTGAAAATCATCAATACCCTAATCATGTGTACAAACTGAACAAAGCACTTTATGGACTAAAACAAGCACCTAGAGCATGGTATGAGAGACTTAGTAAATTCCTATTAGAACATGAATTCTCTAGGGAAAATGTAGATACAACATTATTTCTGAAAAAGCAAAATAAGGATATGTTATTAGTGCAGATTTATGTAGATGATATCATTTTCGGTGCTACTAACAATCGCCTCTGCGAGGAATTTGCTGATTTGATGCAGAGTGAGTTTGAGATGAGCATGATGGGAGAGCTGAACTACTTCCTTGGGCTTCAAATCAAACAATCTGAAGGTGGCATCTTCATCAATCAAGCCAAATATATCAAGGAGATGCTCAAGAAGTTTGATATGGAGGGAAACAAATCAATCAGCACCCCCATGAGCTCATCATGCAAGTTAGACCAAGATGAATCAGGTAAATCTGTAGATCAAAAACTTTATAGAGGTATGATAGGTTCTTTACTGTATCTTACTGCAAGTAGACCTGATATTATGTTTAGTGTTTGCATGTGTGCTAGATATCAGGCTAATCCTAAAGAATCACACCTAGCTGCAGTTAAAAGAATCTTTAAATACTTATTAGGAACTAAGAACATAGGACTGTGGTACTCTAAAGAATCTAGCCTAAACTTAATAGGGTACACAGATTCAGACTTCGCTGGATGTAAACTTGATAGAAAAAGTACCAGCGGGTCTTGTCAATTTCTAGAAGAAAACCTAATCTCATGGTTTAGCAAGAAACAAAACTCGGTTGCATTATCCACTGCAGAAGCTGAATATGTTGCAGCCGGGAGTTGTTGTGCTCAAATCTTATGGATTAAACAACAATTAGAAGATTATGGCATTAAACAAGATAAAATCTCCATTAATTGTGATAACACAAGTGCCATAAATCTCACTAAAAATCCAATTCAACACTCAAGAACTAAACACATTGAGATAAGACATCACTTCATAAGAGATCATGTATTGAATGGTGATGTGTCACTCCAATTTGTGTGTACTGATAATCAATTAGCAGACATTTTTACAAAACCCCTAAGTGAAGAGAGGTTTAGTGAGCTTAGAAGGGGATTAGGAGTGATTGATCCATCCTAGTGGGAGTTTCCACTAGAATAATTGATTTTGATGATTAGAATATGGTTAAAATAGAGTTTCTATGCAGCGATCATCAAATCAGTCCTTAATTAGGTGATTTTCCCTCATTTGGCACGATTATGGCATGGTTAGAGACGACTCGAGTAAGTTTCAGAGCCGGCTCCTAAGGGGGAGTCGACTCGCACACTGTCGGGAGTCGACTCGAAGTCTACATGCGCTAACAGAGAGTCGACTCGCGCATATTCTGGAGTCGACTCGAGGTCGAGTCGACTCGCGACTCAGGGGAGTCGACTCGCAGTCGGGATCCGACTTTTTAACCCTAGGTTTGTCGTTTCGCAAACACTTTTCCTCAAGCCGCCACTGTTCACAAAGCCCTAGAGCCGACTCCTAGGTCATCCCCGATCGTCTCCAAGCCCTTTTCCCGTCGATTCTTCGCCGGACATTGAGTTTCCGTCCGTTCCTAGGTCATTTCCGGTCCGTCCCGAGCTTCCTCTGTCGGTCCTTCACCGTCCTCTAGGTATTTTTCTTCCCGTTTAGGTCAAGATGCCTCGTAAGACCGTCGTTAGGAAGAGGTCCCGTCCCGAGGTCGGTCCCGAGCGGCGCTCCAAGGCGCGGCACGATCCCGCGACGCAACCACCTCCGGATCGTTCCCCGCCTAGGGTGGTTCTCGTTAGGCCGTTGGCCGGGAAGGCCGTCACCTCCGGGAGGTTTGTCGATTTCGACTATCTCTCCCGGGAAGGGTTCACCATAGGCGATAGGCTTAGAGCCCAGGGCCTAGAGTACTTCCTCACCTTGGACCTTCCTACCTATTCTGGCCTAGTTCAAGACTTTTACAGTACCGTTCATCGGGGAGATGGAGGTATCGAGGGCACGGTAGTAGGTGTCCCGTTGCGTGTCACAGAGGACGTCATTGCCCATATCCTCCACCTTCTATTAGTAGGGGTGGCTCCTGCACATCCTGAGGATAGGGTTGACGCCCTTACAGTCATCCTAGGGCATCCACCTCAGTCCCCCCTAGATGAGGTATCGGCTAGCTCACTTCCTATTGAAGTGAGAATCCTTTTGAGCATTCTGTCCAGGTCCATCTTCCCTAAGACAGGGAGATTTGATTTTGTGAATGAGAGGGACTTAGCTATTATGTCTTATATCCTTCAGGACACCCCGATCAACTTCCCAAAGCTCATTTATAGGTATATGTGTGAGCCCCTAGATAGACCTAGGCTCTCACTCCCATACGGGATGTTATTCACTCTTCTTTTTAGGCAGTACGAGATTTCCATTCCTGAGAGGGAACCCTCTCGTGCCTTGCGATGGATTGATCGCTTATGTACGGGGACTATGCACAGGATGGGGTTTCGGAAGAGAGAAGGGATCTGGGTTAGGAAGTCCACTCTCACTGCTCAGACCACCAGACCATCACCCAGTCCTGAGCCAGATTCAGACTACCCAGACCTTCCA
The DNA here is from genome assembly GCF_009389715.1 of Phoenix dactylifera. NCBI lineage: Eukaryota > Viridiplantae > Streptophyta > Magnoliopsida > Arecales > Arecaceae > Phoenix > Phoenix dactylifera. The sequence goes on along the minus strand of NW_024068416.1, from coordinate 114,520 downwards.
GACCATCCAGACCTCCCATCCACTCCTCCTGCTCCTACCACCTCTGTCGGACCTTCCTCCTCAGTTCCACCATCTATGGAGGTCCGCATTGATCCAGAGCAGCTCCGGGAGCTGCGGCAGGAGATCGTCCGAGATCTGAAGGACGAGCTGCTTCGGGAGATCCGAGGCTCGGTGCCTGCTCCCTCTTCTGCGCCCACTTCCTCTGCCCTGGTCCCATCCTTGACAGCCGTGACAGACATGACGGCTGTGGTGCGGCAGGAGATCTACAACATCAGGACCTTGGTGCAGGCCCAGTTCCACAGCATGAGTGAGGTCACGAGCTCCACTCGACAGATGCGAGAGGAGATAGGTCGTGACATGCACACCACCACCGAGGGGGCTGAGCACTTGTCGAATGTACTCATCGACAAGTTGGACGCACTACAGACATCTGTGACTGGGCTTCAGGCGTCGGTGACAGAGCTCTCCACTACACATAGCAGAGCCACCACGTCTATTATCACGCAGCTCGGACATGTGACAGATGCAGTCACCCTCCTCATGGAGCAGAGCCGATTGAGAGGAGGAGCACCATCCTCGAGAGGAGGTGCCACATCCTCGAGAGGAGGAGCCACATCCTCCAGAGGAGGAGATGCATCCTCGAGAGGGGGAGCCTCATCCTCGAGGAGGCCATAGATGTTTTTGTGTTTTGTCTTGTTTTACTTTACTTATTGTATGCTCAAATGTACTCACATTCATATCAATACAATGAGTAGACATCTTATCTTCAATTATGTGCCATTTGATGTGCCATTTGTTGATTGTGCCATTGATTGTGTGTGATTACCTCCTTTTTGGTATGATGACAAAAAGGGGGAGAAATATGTATAAAATATGGTAAAATATGTAAAAGGGGAGAAATATTAAAAAAAAATAAATATGTAAAAGAAATCAATAGAAATAAATAAAACGATAAACTCTTAAAAACACACACAAATTTGTTCTAAGTGGATTCGGTACCTCGAGGCTCATTATCTCTCTTTTGGGGCTCCTAATGGAGTAATCTCCAGAATCTATTCAAGGGATATTCAGAGATTAGCTGAATCCTACTCAAGAACAAATTGACAGATTTTTCCTCTAAAAACAAAAAATTTCAGTTCAAATACTTCAAAGCATTAAAAGGAAATTCAGAGAATCAAAACATAGTTGAATGCATATGTTGAGGGGGAGAATCTGAATTTTAATCAAGCTAAATCATTAATGACATATAAGCCAAACAATTGATTGCATAATATGAAGGCTTATATAATTCCAAATGAAAGGGGGAGCTTTAACTCCGAAATTTATTGTTTCACTCCTTTCAAACTTGGATAAATTAAATTATCAGACATTTGAATTCATTTATGGATTTTATTTCATTATTTATTGAGCAAGTCATTTTACATATACTCAAAGTTTTGTCATCATCAAAAAGGGGGAGATTGTGGAGTGATTGATTAAAACCCCATTTGATTTTGATGAGCTCAAAGCATTTGAGTATATCTTGTGATTACTAATGAATTCAATTGAGTGTTTCAGTGAAAATCCTGTCCAAGTGTCTCTAGACTTGGTTCATAGTATTTTGGATAAGTTAAGAAGTCTGCATGAACCAATGTCTGAGACTCGAGTCGACTCCCGAGTATCACGAGTCGACTCCAAGTGTATCAAGTTCACTGGCACGAGCTCGAGTCGACTCCAGATTAGTACGAGTCGACTCCGACTGAGAACAGAAAGAAGAACAGAAAGCCTCATCTCAGAACCTGTCAACGAGTCGACTCCTGAAGTGCGCGAGTCGACTCCAATGTTCACCGAGTCGACTCCAGGAAAGTAAGAGTCGACTCCAAGCAGTCACAGGCAGAAAAGTCAGAGAGCAGTTTTCGGGTCTGAGATTCGAGTCGACTCCAGTGGAGCGCGAGTCGACTCCGATGGTTGGCAGGTCGACTCCAAAGAAGGTGAGAGTCGACTCTCAGTGGTACACAAAGAAAAAGTCAGAGAGCATTTTATGGACTCTGAGATTCGAGTCGACTCCCGCAGTACGCGAGTCGACTCCGAGACTGAGCGACCATCAACAGACAGAAGACCATGTTACTGCCTCTGAGATTCGAGTCGACTCCCAGACAGCTCGAGTCGACTCCAAGACAAGCTTCACGTCAAAAGGCAGAAGACCAACTTTCGAAAACTGAGAGCCGAGTCGACTCCAAGGAAGTTCGAGTCGACTCCAAGACTGGATGAGCCAAAAGACAGAGAATCGAGAGTTCGGGCTCTGAGATTCGAGTCGACTCCCAGGACAGTCGAGTCGACTCGAGTGGACAAAATTCAAATTTGGATCCACGGACTTCAGTGGATGAGCCGACTCCAAAAATTGCCAGGTCAACTCCAGAAGTTGGCGAGTCGACTCCAGGTCAAGACGAGTCGACTCCCAGTCAAGACGGCAACTTTAATTCAAATTTGGAACAGTTGCCGAGTCGACTCCGGAAAAGCATAAGTCGACTCCTGCTACAGCCGAGTCGACTCCTGATCGCGCGAGTCGACTCCAACCCACCAACGGTCATATTGTCAGGCTGCGCAGAGTGTGCAGAACGGCCAGAAAAAGCAGAGTAACGGCTAGTTTCCGTGGGGGTTGGCTTAAATAGCCACAGAGGACTGTAGCAAGGTAGAGAACAGATATTCCACTCCAAGCATTCAAGTTTCAAGCTCTCCAAGTGCTCTTAAACGAAAAAGGGGAGATCTGCATTTACTGCTCCAACAACTTCTTCCCAACAATCAAAGCTTCCTCCTCCTGCATTCAAGTCGACCACTCTTTCAAGAGGAGACTGGAGTTCCAGAAGCCATACCTCTTCACCAGCTTAAAAGCGTTTGAGGGCTTCTAACTCCTTTACGATTATATTGTTTTAAATCTGCTTTTTGAGAAGCTATTTTCTGTTTTCTTCTATCTCTTGTATTTACTTGATTCAATCGGGGGATTGAATCAAGGGGTTTAAGGTTGGTTGGTGAGCCAAGTTAAAACCAACGTGTGTAAGGGTTTGATTGTGAGCCCGGGAAAACAATCGGGGTTGGTTCTAGTCGGTGAGCCTGGGAAAACCGACCGAGTTCGTTGTGAGCTCGTAAAACAACAAGTTTGGTTGTGAGCTTGCAAAACAACCGGCTGTAATCCAAGGAGGTTATAGTGAAATTCCCAAGTGAGACTTGGGGAGTGGACGTAGGAGCAAGGGTTTAGCTCCGAACCACTATAAAACTTTGTGTTTGTAGTGCATTGTCTCTCATCTTCTTCCCTGCACACTACTCACAGCACTTAGTTTTAATTAAATAACTTGTTATAGTTTTTAATTAACCATCCACAAAGTTTTAATTAGCCAAGTTATTTTAAAACCCAATTCACCCCCCCCCCTCTTGGGTTGTCTATCTGGGCAACAATGATGATGTGTCGGAGTCCGATAGGGTGGAGACGAGGACTTTTTTCTTCTTGTACTTGCTCCCCTTTTTCAGCAAAGGACACTCAGCTCTGAAGTGCCCCGGCTTCTTACACTCATAACATCCAATCCTCTCATTTTCTCTTTCCTTACCTTTATCCTTGTGATAGGAATTTGAGGGGCCTCTCCTTTGATGAAAGGTCTTCTTTCGGTTGATGAATTTTCTGAACTTACGCGCGAGAAGAGCCTCATCATCATCTCCCTCATTGTCTTCCTCTTCACTGCTACTGCTGCAAGATAAGTCTTTGTTAGTAGAAACAGATTTTAATGCTATTACCTTTTTCTTGTGAGATGACTCTTCTTCGCTGTGTTGTTTTATTGTGAGCTCGTGCGTCATTAGGGATCCAAGAAGCTCCTCAAGTGGAAGCTTGTTCAAGTCCTTGGCTTCTTGGATTGCCGTCACCTTGGCTTCCCATGACCTTGGTAGACAGCGAAGAATCTTCCTGACAAGATCACTGTTAGTATAATTTTTGCCAAGGCTTTTTAGGCCATTGACAATGTCAGTAAACCTAGTGAACATGCAAGTGATTGTTTCATTAGAATCCATCTTAAATAACTCATACTTATGAACTAATATATTTATTTTGGATTCTTTGACTTGGTTCGTGCCCTCATGGGTCACTTCAAGTCTATCCCAAATCTCTTTTGCAGAATTGCAAGTAGAGACTCTATTGAATTCATTTCTATCTAATGCACAGTAAAGCACATTCATTGCTTTGGCATTGAGTTGTGCCTTCCTAAAGTCATTGTCATCCCAATCCCTTTCAAGTTTGGGTACAGTGACACCCTCTACATAAATGGACGGGATGTATGGTCCATTTAGTATAATGGTCCACATCTCATAGTCTTGGGCTTGGATAAATATTCTCATCCTAGCCTTCCAATATGAGTAGTCGGATCCATTAAAGAATGGGGGTCTTTGGGTGGACTGGCCCTCAATGTGGGAAGATCCAAATGGGGTTGTCATTTTGATCTTTTACTCTTTGGATAAAAGAGTTCCGGCTCTGATACCACTTGTTGCCCAGATAGACAACCCAAGAGGGGGGGTGAATTGGGTTTTAAAATAATTTTTACAATTAAATTGTTTGTGAGATACTAATTAATCCTTTTTGCAAGTTGATTAATTAGATGCTAAGTGCAGTGAATGAAATGAAAGTAAGAGAGACAAATGCAATCACAAACACAATGATTTTATAGTGGTTCGGAGCTAACCCTTGCTCCAACGTCCACTCCCCAAGCCTCACTTGGGAATTCACTATAACCCCTCGGATTACAGCCGGTTGTTTTACAAGCTCACAACCCAACTTGTTGTTTTACGAGGTCACAACGAACTCGGTCGGTTTTCCCAGGCTCACCGACTAGAACCACCCCGATTGTTTTTCCGGGATCACAATCGAACCCTTACACCGTTGGTTTCAACCTAGGCTCACCAACAAACCTATACACCCTTGATTCAATCCCCTAATTGAATCAAGTAAAGACCAGATGGAAAGAACAAAGACAAACAGAAAAATAGAGCTTCTAAAAAGCAGATATACAGCGATATAAATAAGAGAAAAGTTAAGAGCCCTCCAACACGTTTGAGTTGGAGTAGAGAAGGGCTTCTTGAACTTGGGGTCTCCTCTTGAATGTCTGGAAGACTTGAAGGCAGGAGGAGACTTCTTTTTATGCTGGGAAGAGTTGGTTGAATGGAGTTAATGGCGCTCTTCCTTCTTTTCCGTTGAAAATCAGTTTGCAGATGAAGGATTCTTGTTTTCTTTGAGTGGAATGTTACTTCTCTACTTTGCTACAGTCCTCTGTGGCTATTTAAGCCATTCCCCACGGAAACTAGCCGTTAGACTCACTTTACTAGCCGTTCTGCACACTCTGCACATCCTGACAATGTGTCCGTTGGGGTCGGAGTCGACTCGCGCGATCTGGAGTCGACTCGGCTGTAGCGGGAGTCGACTCATGCTTTTCTGGAGTCGGCTCGGCAACTGTTCCGGATTTGAATTAAAGTGAGCTTCTCGACTGGGAGTCGACTCGACTTAACCCGGAGTCGACTCGCCAAAACCTGGAGCTGACCTGGCATTTTTGGAGTCGGCTCATCCCATGAAATCCACAGAGCTATTCTTCAACTTGGCCCACTCGAGTCGACTCGGAAATACTGGGAGTCGACTCGGCGCTCAGAGCCCGAACTCCCGATCTTCTGTCTTTTGGCTCGTCCAGTCTTGGAGTCGACTCGAGCTGTTCCGGAGTCGACTCGGCTCTCAGTTTCCGAAACACAGCCTTCTGTCTTTTTGGTGTAGCGCTGCCTTGGAGTCGACTCGAGCTGTCTTGGAGTCGACTCGCGTCTCAGAGACAACAATTCGGTCTTCTGTCTTTTTGGGGTCGCGCTGTCTCGGAGTCGACTCGGGCATTGCGGGAGTCGACTCGGATCTCAGTGTCCGAAAATTGCTCTCTGACTTTTGCCTAGTATAACACTGAGAGTCGACTCTATCTTTCTTTGGAGTCGACCTGCCAACCATCGGAGTCGACTCGCGTTCCTTAGGAGTCGACTCGGCTCTCAGGGTCGAAAATTGCTCTCTGACTTTTTGTCTAGAACTCCCTGGAGTCGACTCATACTACTCCAGAGTCGACTCGGCAAGCTTCGGAGTCGACTCGCGCTCTTCAGGAGTCGACTCGTTGACAGATTTTGAATTGAGTCTTTCTGTTCATCTGTCTATTCTCAGTCGGAGTCGACTCATAATATTCCGGAGTCGACTCGAGCCTGTGCCAGTGCTTCTGATACGCCTGGAGTCGACTCGTAATATCCCGGAGTCGACTCGAGTCTCAGACTTTGGTTCAACTTGACTTCTTAACTTATCCAAAATATCTTGAACCAAGTCTAGACGCACTTAACCATAAATTTATAAGATTTTCACTGAAACACTAGATTGAATTCATTAGTAAACATAAGATATACTCAAATGCTTTGATCTCATCAAAATCAAATAGGGTTATGATCAATCACTCCACAAAATGCCCATTTATTAATCAATAATAATAAAGTCAAGTACAATACTATGCCCTAGAATTAATAATGTGTCAGCCAGATTGGTTTCGAGGGCATACATCTAACAGTATTTGATTCTGCCACATCCTAAAGTTTTTGTTAGATGTATGCCCTAGAAGCCAATCTGGCTGACACATTGTTAATTCTAGGGACATAATTTTGTACTTGACTATTTATTATTGAATAAATAAAAGGCATCTTTTCATTCATATTAATTATGTGTCTATGAATCGTCCAAGAAATTAATAAGATGATGATGCATATTCTCAAGAGTTGAGAATTTGAGCCATGTATCATTGGTGATTAATTTCTAAATGCTCCTGATCAATGAATCATCACGAGGACGGTGATCGATCCGATCAGTGCACAGATCACTTTCCTTCTGGATGGACGAGACTTGAGTCCACAGTGTAGGGACACTGAAGTGATAGTGCAGGTGCTTGTTAGAGAACAAGGGTACTGAGCGTGACCAAGATAAGAAGTTACCTGGACGTCTATCCACTCGTCAGTGACTTGCTTGATGTTGCAGTAATATGACTGGTCCTTTGACCTGCGGTGCTTCGGCTACTCACAGTGAGGTTATTGTAGTTTGACTACACGTATACATGGTCTCTAGTCATATGGGTCCTTGTAGTGTAGATTGGCTGCAGTAAGTTCACTGTAGGAGTAGGGTATGCACTTACATAGAATCTATCGACCTTGATAGAAGAGGAGTGATCCTATGTGATTTGTTAGACTGAGTTCTAAGACCTTGGCCAGGGCAGTAGTATAAAGTGGAGAAAGAGTTTTCCACTATCGAACTCGAGTCACATAAATCTTGACATATGACAGACGAAGGGGTTTGACGAGTTATCCATGACCTCCGTCCTGTAGGGATCCACGATAGAAGGACTGTATCACATGATAACTGCACCTAGAGGTTCATCATTCTATTCTGCTGGGTAGCCACTACATGCTGCTAGGTATCACTGGTGGATGGTGGGACTCATAGGGATTATCTCAATGATCGATAAGCCCTAATGAGTAGAGTTGGAATCGTTCCGACCCATTGAAAGGAGTTTTCAATGATATTGTGATAGAGATCACAATATATCTCACTACCAGTCAGAGTAGAACCTATGGGGTCACACACACTAGAGGCATTGACCGATCCGATGGTTGAATCGTGATTAGGAATCACAAGTAATCAATTCGATTGATAATAAGCTGAAGAAGGAACAAAGAGAATTAATTAATTGGACTTAAAACAAGAGTCCTACTTGGAGTAGGATTCCTAGAGTCCTAATTGGATTAGGACTAGGAATCCTACTTGGACTGAGATTCCTACTTGGACTGGGATTCCTACTTGGATTGGGAATCCTATTTGGAGTAGGACTGGGATTCCTACTTGGAGTAGGATTCCTACAATCCTAATTAGATTAGGAGTTTTGAATTAAATTTGGATTCCTACTTGGAGTAGGATTCCTAGAGTCCTAATCGGATTAGGACTTCGAATTCAAATTAGAGTCCTAATTGGATTAGGACTAGAATTAAACAAGTCCTAATTGGATTAGAATTTCTTAAGTCCTAATTAATTATTAATCTAATGAATCAACATGACTCCTATTGGATTAGGATTGAAGAGTTCAATTGAGTCATGGTTCATTCAAGTTCTAATTGGATTAGGACTAGCATAGATTGAACCCAATTGATTCATGATTTGGACTAAACCAAATAGGAGCCCTAGATGCCTTTATAAGGCTTTGAAAGGAGGTGCCCTAATGATAAGTGAAGCCCTCCTCCTCTCCATCACGTGGCCACCCTCCTCTCCTCTCTTTTCAGCCACCAACAACAAAGGGAAGAAAAGGATCTTGGTGGCCTCCTTCTTCCTCCACCGTTTGGTTCCAACGCAAGGAAGAAAAAGAAGGCTGCAGGGCTTCGTTCCTCTTCTTCTCTTCATCCTTCTTCTTCCTCCTCCCAAGCACAATCAAGGATTGATTGAAAGGGAGGATATCAGCCATCAAAGTTATCTCTGCAAGGGAGCTAGCACCCCGGGGAGATAGAAAGCTTGGATCGGTTTTCTGCTTCGTGTGGATACCCGTAGAGGCCGGGCACTTGAACGGCTTCAAGCGAACCTTCATCCTAAACCACGATCATCAGTTTGCGGTGATCATCTACCCGCACAAAGGTGAAGATCTGATCTTCTAATGTTATTTAAAAGTTTTTAATCCTTATCTATCTACGAACTGTTTTTAAACAACGTTCATGCGATGAACGGTTGATCCCGCACATGCCTCTTCCGCTGCATCTGAATTTTTTGAATTTTCTGCGGCATGGGCGGGTTCCCAATAGTGGTATCAGAGCCTAGGCATCGTAGATTAAGGTATGGATTAATTATTCATAGGCTTATTAGATCTGAAATTTAAATGATTATGCATGCTGAAAATTTTCTGCATGCAGATTTTTTCTAGGATGCTGATTTTTGCATGCTGATTTTTATGTGATAAAAAGATGATTCTAATTGCATTGTTAATGGGATTACAAAGTTTAGAATCATGATTAGCATGATCAGCAACCTATATCATGAGATAATCAAATAGATTTCAGATCTGAAAATTATAATTGTTGCATGTGGTGATGATCATAGGATTCAAACCCTTTTGGTATCAAATGTAATGACCTGCGATGTGATCTGTAATGTCATGTAATTTTTCAGATGCTTGCATGCATCTTATTTGATGTTTTGAGAGGCCTGCATGCCTCCTAAAAGGGGATGTAATTTATTATTATTTTTATTTTACATCTGGTTGTATTTCTGTGATGTGATGTACGTCAACGATCAAGTTGAAGACAAGGCATGAGATGAACGGCGATCCAAGTGGTTGATGGCGATGGGATCAAGAGTTGATCAAGGATCGAGTCAAGGAGGCTTGGAACCAATTCAAGAGTTGAAGATCAGTTGATCGATTGACGTGCATGTGCTTGTAATACGACCTAATTAGAATCCATGATCATCACCTATTTAAAGTTTAGCTTTATTTGATGCTGCGATTATAACTGCCTGTGATGTGCCGTTTGCATGTGATGTGAATGAGAGTCGGGTAGATAGGTTTACATGTGATGTAGCAAACCCAATGAGACCTAAATTAAAACCTCCTCAATCAAGTCGAGAGTGAACCAACATGAGCGAGTCATATTAGATTAATTGATCTAATTGGTGTCTAGGAAAGCATGAAAGGTGGTTACTTAATTAGGACCTTACTCTCTGAGTAAGGGAAGCCTCCCACCTGCTTACCTGGCCAATTGTTCGATTACCTCTTATGAAGAGCTCAAGTTACAAACACTAAGACCTGATTAACCAATATTAAGTCAATAGGTCTTCCACTGTAGTAGAGCTGCTAAGGTCTTTCTGATGTTGATTTGTCTCGGCTGGATACAGTGGGCAAGTTGCATCGGGGGGCTGGACCTCTCTATAGATATGAGATGTTGTAAGGTAAAGATGGGGTTGGGTACCAATAACTGTTAGGTGAGGACCCAATGACGACTTTATTCCTACGGTTATACGGTGGGTCTGACTTAACTAAGAAATGGGACCAATAACTGTTAGGTGAGGTCTTCATGGCTTAGAGACCAAGTTGCACTGCAACATGCTTGAGAAGCATTGTACAAGAGTCGTACACTCATCTATCTATGTGTTACCAATAACTGTTAGGTGAGGTGCCATGTAGATTGGTGAGACCACAGAACCTACTAGAAACCCTAGTCGCGTAGGATTTCCGTTTTCCTACTAGGGGAGTGTGAGGAATTCGAGAAAATAGTGGGAGGTACATTTGTTCTAAAAGACCCTAGAACAAATAAGGATCAAGTACAAAAGTCTAACTAGAATCTTTACTCTCTGAGGATTATAAAGTCAGCTTCTAGACTCTTATCTCATATCCTATAGAACAATCATTTGACCAAACCCAATTATAAAGATTGGCTCAGCAAATTTCAAAAATAGTTTTGAATTGTGAGAAATTCGGGTATATGCTAGACCATGGAATCCCCATATTACCAATCCGTCCGATCACTGATCAGCGTAAGACGCTTGTTAAGTGGACGAACAATGACAATAAAGTTAGGTACTGTACAATGGCATCCATGTCCAATGCATTACATTGCCAGCATGAGAACATGAAGACTGCCAGGGACATATTAAATCACCTGTAAGAGTTGTATGGTGATCAGAGTCACGCAGCTCGGTTTGAAGTGTCCAAGAGGCTCTTCAAAGCCAAGATGCATGATGGGCAGTCTGTCCATGATCATGGTTTGACCATGATAAAGGACTTAGAGAAGCTTGAGAAGCTTGGCATGACCATGCACAAGGAATTGCAAACGGATTTGATTCCGCAATCCCTTCCAGCTTCATATGAATAGTTTATAGTAAACTACCATATGAACAAGGTTGTATGCACTAAAATAGAATTGTTAAATAAATTGGTAACTACCTTAGGGACCTTGAAGAAGTTCAAGGGGCATCGTTTTCGCTGTCAAGTTGGTTTCTACTTCCAAGAGAGAGTCTATTTGGAAGAAGAAGAAGCCTGCGAAGAAGCAGAAGACTAAGAAAACACCAAGTAAGGAAGTTCCAAGAAAAAGGCCAATTGCAAGGAAAAGTGTTTCCATTGCATCATGGATGGCCATTGGAAGAGGAACTGTCCTACATACATGGGAAGCATAAAGAACATGAAGGGTGACAGACCTTCAGAAGGTATGTCAGATATGCTCAGGATACTTAGGGACTGTTACCTATTGCTAGTAGAAATTTGATTTCTGTATTTTATTTAGCATAGAAAGATTTTTATTTATTTGAAAAATTAAATTGATTCAACATGGTTTTAAGATTGACAGTCTCTATCACATACATATGGATGTATCTGTGAATATATCTGAGCAAACAGTGAATACCATAGGATCTAATAGATCCAAAAATGAGATAAATCTAAAGTATTTAAGGCACCTCAGGCTTGGCCATATAGGAGAAGACAAAATAAACAAATTGGAGAAACATGAGCTTTTGGGCTCATTGACTTTCGAGTCATATTTGATTTGTGAATTCTGCCTTCAAGGAAAGATGGCCAAATTATCCTTTGTAGGACACAGGGAGGTCTACTGAAATACTTACCCTAGTACACACTGATGTGTGTGGCCCATTCGATGTGCAGGCTAGGGATTGTAATTTTTTACTTCATTTTACCGATGATTACTCACGGTATGGATATGTGTATGAGACACAAATATGAAACTTTTGAAAGGTTCAAAGAGTTTAAATATGAAGTAGAAAAACATATAGAAAAACTCACTAAGGTTCTTCGATCAGATCGAAGAGGTAAATACCTTAGTGGAGAGTTCCGTGATTATCTCAAGGAGAATGGTATAGTTTTATAATGGACTCCTCCTGGTACACCTCAGTTCAACGGAGTGTCGGAGAGGAGGAATCGGACTCTATTGGATATGGTCCGATCCATGATGAGCTTCACTGATTTACCCTTGTCTCTTTAGATAGATGCCCTATTTTTAGCTATTTACTTATTGAATAGAATTCCCTCTAAAGTCCGTTCCTACCACACCATATGAGATATGACATGGTAAGAAGCCGAGTCTTGGTCATCTCAAGATTTGGGGATGTCCGGCCCACGTCAAGCGACAACAGGCGGACAAGTTAGAGGATAGGACAATTAATGCTCGTTTTATTGAATATCCTGAAAGAGTTATTAGGATACGATTTTTTCATCCCAAAGGATCACAAAGTGTTTGTGAGACGCCATGCTATCTTCATGAAAATAGTTTATCCTTGATAGAGGCAGTGGGAGGAAAATTGAGCTTGAAGAGAAAGTCTCTGAAAAGCAACGAGTCATGGATCCTATCGAACCCATTAATACAGAGCCAGTACACGATGTCCCTCAACCACCTCGCAGATCAAGTAGGGTCTCCCATCCTTCCGATAGATACTTAGGTATACTAGAAGAGGATACCGAGGAAATGTTCCTAGTGGGAGATAGGGATCACACGCAGGATCCCAAAACCTACGACGAGGCGATATCTGATATCGATTCCGAGAAATGGTTGGAAGCTATGAAGTCAGAGTTAGACTCCATGCATTCCAACTAAGTCTGGACCTTAGTAGATCCACCAGAAGGTATTGTACCTATTGGATGCAAATGGATCTACAAAAGGAAGATAGGTTCGGATGGAGAGGTAGAGACCTATAAGGCAAAGCTTGTGGCGAAAGGGTATAGTCAGCGCGAGGGCATTGACTATCAGGAGACCTTTTCATCTGTAGCCATGCTGAAATCCATCCGAACATTGCTTGCCATTGCAGCATTTCATGATTATGAAATCTGGCAGATGGATGTGAAAACAGCTTTCCTGAATGGATATCTTGATGAAGACATCTATATGGAACAGCCTTTGGGTTTCACTTCCAGTGATGGAGATCACAAGGTCTGCAAGCTGCAAAAGTCCATCTATGGACTAAAGCAAGCATCTCGGAGTTGGAACACTCGTTTCGATGACGCAATCAAAACGTTTGATTTCATCAAAAACGAAGAGGAACCATGTGTTTACAAAAGGGTTAGTGGGAGTGCTGTTGTATTTCTCGTACTGTACGTGGACGACATCCTCCTGATAGGGAATGAAATTCCTATGCTAACCTCGGTCAAGGTCAGGTTGTCAAAAAGGTTCTCCATGAAAGACCTTGGGGAAGCATCCTATATTTTGGGAATAAAGATCTATAGAGATAGATCTAAAAGGATGCTTGGCCTATCACAGAAGATGTACATAGAGGAAGTGCTGAAAAGGTTCAGCATGAAAAACTCTAAAAGGGGTCTCTTACCCCTAAGGCATGGAATTAATCTCTCCAAGAAGATGTGCCCCAACACATCTGAAGAGATTCAACGCATGAGCAAGATTCCCTATGCATCAGCAATAGGGAGCCTCATGTATGCCATGCTATGTACATGACTTGATATAGTACATGCTGTGAATGTCACGAGCATATGTCAATCAGATCCAGGCAAAAAGCACTGGATAGCTGTGAAGAATAGTCTTAAGTACTTGAGAAGAACTAAGGACATGTTCTTGGTCTTTGGGAGAAGATCAGAGTTGAAGGTAGAAGGATGCACACATATTGATGATAGAAAGTCTACATCAAGATATGTGCAATGGTGGTTCAGTAAGTTGGAAGAGTTCCAAACAACCAATCATTATAGATTCTACCTTAGAAGCTGAATGTTAAGCCGTATCTAAGGGTGCAGTGGAAACCTTCTAGTTAAAAGTTCATTGCAGAGTTAGGTGTAATGTCATTAGATGTCATAACACTTTACTGCGATAACATTGGCACCATAGCACTAGCTATGGAGCCAAGGTCTCATCAGAAGTCCAAGCACATAGAGCGGCGCTTCCACCTCATACGCGACTATATTGAGAAGAAATATGTAGAGGTGCAGAGAGTAGACTCCGCGGATAATATGGCAGACCCGTTCACTAAGCAGCTAAGTCAGCAAAAGACTGAAGCCCACCTTGAGAAGATGGGGCTTAGATATATGACTGATTGGCTTTAGTGCAAGTGGGAGATTGTTAGATGTATGCCCTAGAAGCCAATCTGTCTGACACATTGTTAATTCTAGGAACATAATTTTGTACTTGACTATTTATTATTGAATAAATAAAAGGCATCTTTTCATTCATATTAATTATGTGTCTATGAATCGTCCAAGAAATTAATAAGATGATGATGCATATTCTCAAGAGTTGAGAATTTGAGCCATGTATCATTGGTGATTAATTTCTAAATGCTCCTGATCAATGAATCATCACGAGGACGGTGATCGATCCGATCAGTGCACAGATCACTTTCCTTCTGGATGGACGAGACTTGAGTCCACAGTGTAGGGACACTGAAGTGATAGTGCAGGTGCTTGTTAGAGAACAAGGGTACTGAGCGTGACCAAGATAAGAAGTTACTTGGACGTCTATCCACTCGTCAGTGACTTGCTTGATGTTGCAGTAATATGACTGGTCCTTTGACCTGCGGTGCTTCGGCTACTCACAGTGAGGTTATTGTAGTTTGACTACACGTATACATGGTCTCTAGTCATATGGGTCCTTGTAGTGTAGATTGGCTGCAGTAAGTTCACTGTAGGAGTAGGGTATGCACTTACATGGAATCTATCGACCTTGATAGAAGAGGAGTGATCCTATGTGATTTGTTAGACTGAGTTCTAAGACCTTGGCCAGGGCAGTAATATAAAGTGGAGAAAGAGTTTTCCACTATCGAACTCGAGTCACATAAATCTTGACATATGACAGACGAAGGGGTTTGACGAGTTATCCATGACCTCCGTCCTGTAGGGATCCACGATAGAAGGACTGTATCACATGATAACTGCACCTAGAGGTTCATCATTCTATTCTGCTGGGTAGCCACTACATGCTGCTAGGTATCACTGGTGGATGGTGGGACTCATAGGGATTATCTCAATGATCGATAAGCCCTAATGAGTAGAGTTGGAATCGTTCCGACCCATTGAAAGGAGTTTTCAATGATATTGTGATAGAGATCACAATATATCTCACTACCAGTCAGAGTAGAACCTATGGGGTCACACACACTAGAGGCATTGACCGATCCGATGGTTGAATCGTGATTAGGAATCACAAGTAATCAATTCGATTGATAATAAGCTGAAGAAGGAACAAAGAGAATTAATTAATTGGACTTAAAACAAGAGTCCTACTTGGAGTAGGATTCCTAGAGTCCTAATTGGATTAGGACTAGGAATCCTACTTGGACTGGGATTCCTACTTGGACTGGAAATCCTATTTGGAGTAGGACTGGGATTCCTACTTGGAGTAGGATTTCTACAATCCTAATTAGATTAGGAGTTTTGAATTAAATTTGGATTCCTACTTGGAGTAGGATTCCTAGAGTCCTAATCGGATTAGGACTTCGAATTCAAATTAGAGTCCTAATTGGATTAGGACTAGAATTAAACAAGTCCTAATTGGATTAGGATTTCTTAAGTCCTAATTAATTATTAATCTAATGAATCAACATGACTCCTAATTGGATTAGTATTGAAGAGTTCAATTGAGTCATGGTTCATTCAAGTTCTAATTGGATTAGGACTAGCATAGATTGAACCCAATTGATTCATGATTTGGACTAAACCAAATAGGAGCCCTAGATGCCTTTATAAGGCTTTGAAAGGAGGTGCCCTAATGATAAGTGAAGCCCTCCTCCTCTCCATCACGTGGCCACCCTCCTCTCCTCTCTTTTCAGCCACCAACAACAAAGGGAAGAAAAGGATCTTGGTGGCCTCCTTCTTCCTCCACCGTTTGGTTCCAACGCAAGGAAGAAAAAGAAGGCTGCAGGGCTTCGTTCCTCTTCTTCTCTTCATCCTTCTTCTTCCTCCTCCCAAGCACAATCAAGGATTGATTGAAAGGGAGGATATCAGCCATCAAAGTTATCTCTGCAAGGGAGCTAGCACCCCGGGGAGATAGAAAGCTTGGATCGGTTTTCTGCTTCGTGTGGATACCCGTAGAGGCTGGACACTTGAATGGCTTCAAGCGAACCTTCATCCTAAACCACGATCATCAGTTTGCGGTGATCATCTACCCGCACAAAGGTGAAGATCTGATCTTCTAATGTTATTTAAAAGTTTTTAATCCTTATCTATCTACGAACGGTTTTTAAACAACGTTCATGCGATGAACGGTTGATCCCGCACATGCCTCTTCCGCTGCATCTGAATTTTTTGAATTTTCTGCGGCATGGGCGGGTTCCCAACAGTTTTGACCATTAAACTTTTCAGATTTAGCACTAAGGTTTTCAAATGTGTGGGAAGCTATTGATTTGTAGCTTAATTAACACAGTTTTGTCACTTGTAAAAATAAAAACGTTTATGTCAAATTATTGCGCTAATATCTAATTTGAATTTTAGATGTCTAGTTGAAAAATCGAAACAATAACAGCCAGATCAGCTCCAGATCGGTGGTGGAGCACTTGGCTCATTTAAGTACCAACCTTTCTTAGGTAGGTCAATATACCAAGGATGCATGTTGATACATTATGGGTACAGGCTAAACACCAAGCGTGTAGGTCAATACACTAATGATATAGGCCGATATACCAAGGATGCTGGCCAAAATAGCAAAGAGGGTGCAAGCTATTACACCAGAATAAGGAAACATGGCAGAGAGGTGATTGTCATGCATAATAATAGTGCTCTAAATGGCACAAACCAAAAAGTACTAGAACTGAGTAGCGACACATTTCTTATCACTACTCGGAATGTGAGAGGAGTGGTAGCATTACCCAGAATATAAGAGAAGTGAAAGGAAGATAATTAGCATGTATAATAACAGTGGTTCATGTGGCACAAACAAATAAGAACAAATATCAAAGTTAAGTGGGGACACCTATCCTAGCAGTTAATAGGGTACTTATAAATATCTGATTGTAATGCTGGAACGTAGCCCTTCATCAATTAGAGACTTATCAATTGCTTTATTTTATTTTGTCTTCTAGTTACTTTCTTTTATCTTAGTTTTACCCATCATCCATGGTTCATAGCATAGTTTCTTAGCTCCTGCTACATCTTTTCCAAGAAGGAGTTGCCTTATCAGTAAAGGTCCTCAATGTTTAAGATAGTAGGACCCACTACGACTCGCAGCTCCTTTCGATTTAGACATTGGTGCATGCTTGGGCAATTATCTGATCTCATTGCATGCTTGGATCTTCCATCTATCTGACCCATCTGTAGGAGAAGGAAGAAAAGGGCAAGAACAACACCCTTTTTTTAACTACTAGATAGTTGTCTTTCCCTAGCACCAACACCTACCCTCCTTGGTTAACACCAATCCAATCATTTTCTCTTGATGGTTGTCATTGATTGTTTTAGTTTCTAACTGCTTATCTTCACTTCTCACATCTTGACCTTCTGATAAGCACTTCAAACACTTGAATCTTTATCCTATATTGCCCAGCTATGCTACCCTAGAGGGGGGGGGGGGGGGTCAAAAACTTTAACCAACAATGTAGCAGAATAACACTTGATAGAAGAAAATAAACTTTAGCAATAAACTGATAAGCAAATAAGTTGAAGATAAAAAGCAAGTAAACCAAGCAATGCAAATATATAGAATTTATAGTGGTTCAGTGCTAACCCTACACCTACGTCCACTCTCCAAAACTTTTTTCTTAAGAATTTCACTATAATCTATAACCCAGATTATAGCCTACTTATTTTATGGGTTCACAACCAAATCTAGTTAATTTTTCTAGGTCAATCAACCAAAATCTACACCATTTTGCACGGGTTCACAATCAACCTAGTTGATTTTTTCAAGAAATCAACCAAAATCTTCACAATCCAATTATAGGTTTGGATGAACCTTCTTCCAAGTTTTAATTCATAAAACTTGTTATAGTAAAGAATGAAAAGAATTTAAGCATAATAAATGCAACTCTAAGACAATAAATATAAAACAATAAATCGAGCTTGACTCTGTTGAATGACTATGATTGCTCTTGAAGGTGCTTCACCAACTTCTCAGATGTTGAAGATATGAACGTTCAGCTCACACTAAATTTTCTTGAATGATTTTCTCTTTGAGGCTCCCTTCTTTTTCTCTCTCTTTCTGGCTCTTATTAGGTTTTCCTATGTAGTGCTTGAGCTCTCTCTTTTTTTTTAGTGTTTCCATGCATTTATACTCTTTGGAGATGGTTGGAAGACTTTTTTAGCAGTTAGACAGTTAATAAAGCCATTGTGAGATGAAAACAGCAGCGCAGAGGGGTCGAATCGCTATTTTCTAGGGTTGACTTGAGATTTTTAGGAGTCTATTCATGATCTTCAAGAATCATCTCAAGCTTGTTTTTATTTTTGCTATGCTCTGTCTTTCTTCTATGATACTTATGGGGTCAGCTCTCTCAGTTCAGAGGTCGACTCGTTGCTTTTAGGGGTGGACCCTTCAACGAACTAAGTTTTACTGCTTTCTGCCTTTCCACTATGGTCCTTTAGGGTCGACTCGACTATTTCTAGGGTTGACTCTAGTTTGACTGGAGTCGACTCATAAATTTCATAGGTCAACTCACTAATGTGATGATTTTCTAGGCGCTCTATCTTTTCTCTGTGGCCATACTCAGGTTGTCTTGCTTTTGTCTGGGGTTGACTCATGCTACGCTGGAGTCGGCTCGAGTACTTCATGGGTCGACTCATCGATGTGATAGATTTTTTAGCTTTTTGTCTATCCTCTAGGACTGGTATAGGGTTAACTTGCGATCAGCTGGAGTTGGCTTGTGAAGACGTATCAGTCAGCGACAGTGTACTAGAGTCGACTCATTGCAAGCTTGGGGTCAACTCTTGACATGTGGCATGAGATGGATCAAAGAGGATATGCACATGTTGTGGATACATATGGTATCATGATCGATGGGTTGTTCTGCTGCGAGAGAGAAAATGATGCATGCTTACTTCTAGAGGAGGTAATAAACCAGGGGATGAAATTGCCATATCAGAATTTGATGCTATTCTGATGTGGATATCAGCAATTGGAAATCTTCATGCGATCCATTGGCTATCAGTCCATATGAAGTGGTTCTACAATGTTGTAATGGCTAGATGTTTTACCATAAGCAAGAAGAAGAAGAGCATGAGCTTGACGAGAAGATAGTCTTTCAAATTTCAATTACAAAGACCAAAGATTTTATACTAAAGTCAAGTCAAAACTAGCTTCAGGTTGGTTCTCATTAGCTTTCACCTATTTGCACTATAGTATCCACAGGTTACTGATGGATGCCAATGTTCTGATGCAACAAGCTTCTCTGCATGCTTTGGTGAATCATGTTTGAAGAGATTCATTTTCTCACTCAAATTATATCTGCTGCCTTTTTTCCATTTGCCTACAGATTGAGCCTCAAATATTATATCTTACATTCCATAATATTTGACGTGCTTTTGTTTTTTTTCCTGAAACCATGGTCATAACTGACGTCGACATGCAGCACTTAATCTGTGCTGAAATTTTAATGCCTAACTTTATCCTTAACCTGGGATCAGTGATATTTATATTATAATCTAGATTATATATTATTGGGATACCAATTTTAAATTTTATTATTAAATTGTCAGTATTAATATCTGTTTTATCAATTTTTCTGTTGAGGGAGAACTGACTAGAACATCATGCTGAAGTAGGTTTCCAAAGTCAATATAGTTTAGGATTTTGAGTTGATTTTTCTATGATTTCGAAACAATCAGTTTTTATGGTATGCCCATCATCATTTTTGTATCAATTTGTCTTCGGTGTAGGTGTGAGATTATATAATTGGCATAACTACAGAAAAAAAGGTTCTCTGTGCAACGGCACATTTTATGCTCAATTAGGAAATTCCAGTCATTATAGACTTCAAGGAAAGAAATCAAATTGTGGAGATCTAATTCAAAGTCATTCATAATTTATAATAAATCCCTTAACTCAACTGTTTGTCAAATCATCATTGGAGAATAGGCAATATTGGTTTTCTTGTTTTGAGAGATGCAAGCTACCAGAATTTCTGTTTTCCTTTTATTGTGGTCTCAATTCTATGCCCAATAATGCTGTTGCTCATTGACCATGATAATTTTTGGGCCTACAGTGATTCTCCATTTCAAGCAATAAGGACATTGAATTCCTTCACTTTCCCCCCTGAAAGTTGGCATAATGACTAAGAACATAATGCTATCTTAGTGCGGAAGGACACTTTTCCATCTTAGTGCATGGTTGAGAGTATGGAGACTGTGTGCATTGACATGTGCTTTGGTAAGGCCATCTCTTAAAAAATTCCCTTCAAAACAAATGTTCAAGTGATGGCTTGGATCTCATGTACCATTATTTCCATTAGAACCCTAACCTGTTTTGCAGCTTTTTGAAGGAAAAAGGACACTTCAACTTTCAAATGAATTAATTCCCACCATTTGCAGTCCATAAACTTCACTAGAATTCCATTTTTCGCATGTAGGTCCAACTCATACCAAAGCCCATTTTCCAACCACATGTTGGAATTTCTCTGGAGCCAAGCTTGCACAGCCTACTTCTTTCTTTATAAACATTGTCCCCCGTTTTATCAGTTGCAAATTTGCTATCACATTACCTTCGTTTTTTCTTTCTTTGCATTTGCTTGCTTAGATTGGCTTCTCTATTGCTTGTACTCATTCTTCTCCCAAAAACGAACTTATTATGAAGTGGTAGTGCATAATATATTTCTATGATTTTTATCGTGCTTCCATCTAAATTCTATGAACGCTCTCGTAAAAATTGCATAGTTGAGGCTTGAGAGAGTCGTTATATAATTCAAAATTTCCAAACTTTTGAAATTTGAACTATTGTCAATTGGTCTGCTGGAATATTTGAAAGTATCCTGGATTGGTTTTTCTCATCAGTATTAATGTTATTATATTCAATCTTTCGCTATTGCCCGTCTATTTTAGTGTTCCCAATTCTAATAGACTAAAACAAGCTGCATGTTCACCATGGGCTTTACTCCATTCTCTTACTTAACACCAACAAGAATTAATACTGTTGGGTGTTCTATTGAAAATTATGAGGTTAAGCACAATAGCCATAGGTGTATGACCCTATCTTTCATCTTCATGTGCTATGTTCTGAACACATTTTTTTCCATTCTCAATATGTAGCATGTAGACCACATTCCTGAACCATTTAACAGGTTTGATAGGAAGAAATAGCTAATAATAGAATACACACTTTTAAACACAGTGGCGGATGGTTGATTCCCGGAGCTGTTGTAAGTTGCTCTTGGCTATATTCTGCTCCATCTGTGACTAGCCTAATGCAATGAGGAATAAGGGCTCTTCGCAACAATTTTAAGAAATTAGAGCATATTTGTCATAGCTGGTTGCGGAAGGTGACTAAGGTTATCCATTATTCTGTGAAAGTTCTGAAGGGCTACAAGTGTCCGGTTCTCATGGAGTATGAAGTTGGACATATTTCTAGAAGGTCATGTTAATGTTCTACATATTTGTTGACCGACCGCTAAATTTAGTGATTGGTTATTCCAGGGTGAGTTGCCTCCTTTCCTTGGTATGTCCCCTTATCATCTTTTATATTTTTTCTGATTAGCTTAGCATCATCTACCAATAAAAATAATATGATTTTATGGAATTGATTCTCTCCTAGACACCAAGTACATTATAGTCGTACCATGCTGGCACTGCTATTACATTGTGCATACTCAATTGTTACCTTTACTGTTTCTTTTAAGTTCTTTTTCTTAGAAAAAAGAAAGAAAGAGAGAAAATCTGACATTCAAATCAATTTAACCAGTTTCTTGCTTATCATGCCGTTTGGCAACATGTTCAACCAAATATTTACTGCTAGACAGTTCATATAGCACGTGTTTGACTGATTTATGAATATATTCTGTTTATGCATTTCGTCCTTTGGCTGAGAATTCCTAGTTTTAATTTTTGTTATGCGCACCTTATAGATTAAAATCTGAACGAAACATAAGGCACCACCTCATCCAAAATTTAGAAATTTATCTATTGGAAAATCAAGAAATCATATTTTCATGCTTTGAGAACATTTCTTGATACACCAGAAGAGGGAGCCAACTCATGTAAGTTCTGCAACCTGGCTGTTGAACGCAATGATTCAAGCACCACCGGCACGAGATATGTTGTTCCATGATGAAATAAAAGAAAGGTCCTTTTACTTGAAAATTTTAGAAATGATTCATTGGATGCCATGCTGACCCAATGCTGGTTCTCAAATCGACCCTAAACAGTATGTGCCAGCTGGCATGGAGCCAAAACCTTGGTTCAACATCCCATCTGTTGTGAGTAGGATCCCTATTTGGAGGGTCCTTCTTGGATGTCTTATCATGGCCTTCCAAGAAATAAATTTCTCAAATATTTTCCATGACATATTCATTAGATGTGCCTACCAATGCCATATGTTGTTTCAGTTTTTTCCCTTCCCAATTTTGCATTGAAAAGCTTGGTTAAGTTTTTTGCTTGTCGAAAAGTTTTAACTTCTTAAGATTGTTATATGTTTGTAGCTGCTAAGTGGCATGATTTTATGTTCTCATGATCATGAAAATTATCCTTGTTTGCTCCATGCGCATAATCAACTAAAAGGACAAGATACTGCATATTATTTTTGTGCGGAACATCAATTATCATTCTGAAACTCTACAAGGTATTAAGTGCCACTTCTTTATCTTCTCCTAGGGATATATGTGGGAGATGTCATGGTCATTCACTTCACAAGAGCACCAGGCAAGAGATTGGTACAGGAACTGTCTTAGACCAAATTCTTTTCAGGTCCTGTCCATTTAGTTTGGAAACTGTCTGCGAGAGATGTGGTGATCAGAGCAAGCTGCATGGAGTATTCATGTCCTTGATTGCTTTCTCGCTTAAGGCAATCTCTACCTTTTCCATTGCTCAGTCTAGATCCCCAGCTTTCTGCACTGCCAAAGCTCGAGGTGCGGGCTACTCGCTTGCTGCTTCAGACCCACCTGATGCTGTCCTTCATCGTGCCAAATATCTCCTCGATAATTTGACGCAGCGGCGGATGGGAAGGAGGCCAGCATTGGGGAAGATGGCAGCAACTCCTCCATTTTCTCTCTCTCTCTCTCTCTCTCTCTCTCTCTCTCTCTCCCTCTCTCCCCCTATGGCAGCTAGCTAGGCTAGGATTTCTTCCTTGGCTGATGGCTAGGTTAGGGACGAGAGAAGATGGTCAATTGGGCGTGGAATTGGCTCAATTGGGTGTGAGTCGTGCTTGAGAGGATTGAGGATGTGATGGGATTGGGCTGGACTCAATTTCGGATTGGGTTTGTGGCATGGTGAACAACTGCAAGGACTTTGCAATATATTGCAAGATAGGTCTGCTCATTGTGAACTCTGTCAGCGTGGGACGAAGTGCAACATCCTTTCCGCTGCTAGCACGGCCATAGCACCATCCCCTGTTCGTTTCTAGTGGGTTGGCGGTGCTAGCTAGGGTCATGTACTGCTTTGGCCGGTATGTATCTGATATTGGAGTTCGCCAGGGTGTTGTTAAGATTACTGTCAAGAGGCTAGTTTCAAAGTCAGGTATGGATGAACCTGAAGCAGAGCCAGTCAGCGGGTGGAAGCACACACTTAAATAGTCATTCTGTCGAACAAATTAAAGGTTAATCTTAAGGGCTTCATTCACTGAGAACTTATGTAATTTTATATAAGAATTCATGTGAAGACAGGAATCAAAATGTTTGCAATGTGTCATAGTGCATTTTGATGCACGTTCTTCACATTGTTGGGGGGAAAAAAAATCATGCATAAACTTGTGGCTGGAATTCTTGATTGCTGATACTCTTTTAAGATTCAAATAGAAAACGGGGTGCTCCCCCACGGATATACTTACCCCAGCTGATGGCTAAAATCACGGACCAAGAAACAGACCTGAGATCATGCAAATAGAAAGCAGGGAGATTTGTGCCAGTAATGTAGGCAAATCATCGGAATCAATCATATTATCAAACACATATGCTGCTAATTTCTGTGTTCATTTGGGCAATTATTCAAAAGTCAAAATCCAGACAACATTTTTCCCTGACAGGCACGATCTGCAACAGTTAGAAGCATGCACTCCAGACAAGAAAGGATAAAAAGAACTCATTAGCTATCCATCGTTTGCAACTTAAAAACGCGCTGGTGGTCAGTGGAAAGTTCATATTTTATGAAATCGCCATAATAATTCAATATCACAATGATCACACAACCCCAACTTGCCATAAATATATTCACAGAATGAACCAGAAATGCATATTGCCGGAGATAAGTGGCACCTGGGCAGCACAGGCATTTACCATGAGGGCAAAGGGAGCTAGCTTTCATTGAAGAAAGCAGTTGCGTTTTCTTGATGCACCACCAAGGACACAAAGTTGTAAACAATGTCACCTGGATGAACAACTTACCAAACTTCTACACGCACAGACCCAAAAAAGGGTAAAAAAAACAACAAAACACATACAGAACGCCAATGGGCATAATGCAGTACAGATTGAAGTAATGCAACAAAATTCCGTTATTACCAATTAACCACCAACATTTAGCCATTCTTATGAGTCGGTCTATTGCCCAAGAAAAGACTGCAAGTCCTTGAGGCCATTGAGTTTTAAAACAAATGCTAAGAAAAGCTTTATTTCTATGATCGGAACCAACAGATGCACATGTTAAATATAAATCCAAATTATAAGCAAACAATGAGGCCTATGAGCCTGCACATTCCCCTGTTCATATCCATACTTAATGCAACGTAAAGACTAACATAAAAAGAAGCAATCAGAAAAACAACTGAACTAAAAGGTAACAATAACCTTCCAAGAAACAAAAACTTACAACCTACAGATAAGTATACAGATGCTAATTCTTGGGTATGTTTTTGCCAACAATCTTGGCAGGTGTAATACGAAGAAGATTTCCAGGTTTTCCAGGCACAGCTCCGTTTACCATGATGACTCGTAGTTCACTGTCTATCTTGACAATCTTCAACTTTCGGACCTTAGTTTTGGCATTTCCCATCCTTCCAGGCATTTTTTTACCCTTGAACACACGACCAGGAGTGGTTCCAGCACCGATAGAACCCAAGGCTCTGTGACTCTTAGAACCATGAGTCATTGGCCCACGTCGGAAATTGTGCCTTTTGATTCCACCTGCAAGGATTAAGTGATGATATGAGGGAGAGTATTACATATTGCTTGCATCATCAATGAGCACATCCTGCTTGTGATTGAATGGGTTTGTTAAATTTGTTAAACATAAACTCATGCATCTAAAACTTGGTTAAACTGAAAGATCTAATCATAAAAATAACAAGAATAAGAAATTATGCATCTTTGTAATGTAGAGATATGGAATGGAACTTCATGTCACCAGATCAAGATGCCTCTAGAATCAGCTGGACTCTATAAACTACTTAAACATCCTAAGACTGAACTGTTGGTTGTGCACATTATTAAGTAACAAAATCAATGCATATGCAACAACTTACTTAGTAAAACACACAAATCATAGCATTGCGCCTTACCAAAACTTCATAGGATACACAAACATATTCAGAAAGCCTGTCCCTGAGGCTGCAAATGGCCGGGTCACCGATAAACCTAGTACCAATTGCTAAGACCTAAACCAGCTATGAGATTCAACCAGTGTGGTACTAAAGTAGATCCAATTTCTACCTAGTACCTTAATGCAATCCAATCTCAGAAGACAAAAGCATGAAGAGAAGTTAAGGCAAAGAACACGACTTAGTGGAGAGAGGAATAATTTCTGTTTGTTCACAGCTCAAAGCGATAAATGGAATGAGAACTAGAGAGAGTTGGAGCACAGTTTGTGAAAAATGCTCCCCACCATCATTTAGTGATCATCACTTCTGAGAACCCAACTTCATCAACCCCACAAATGAAAAGATGGGTATTGAACCTTTCTAGTTCAGCCTGATGAGAACTCATAAAACCAAATTACTGATATACAATTATACATAATAATCTTCATATTCAGCCAATCCTGCAAAGTTGCCACAGTTTTGATGATAACCTTGTACTGCATCTGAGTTTCATGAAGTCACCAGAAATTTAACCCCATAAATAATGATAGTATAAATATATGGTATTGGACTTACATCAACTTGGAATAATCTTGAACTAAAAATGCCTGGGAATCTTAGATTTATATGCCGACCCGACCTGACCCAGTTTGTACATGATCAGTGGAAACTTAAATTTAAGATCCCAATCTAAATGGGATCAAATCGGGATGAGACCTGCAAAGTTTTGGGTGACATGCGTCCTACTCTGCAATACGTCGAGATGGTAGGTGCCTAAAGAAAGCCTGCAAAACAATTAACTAACTGGAGCCTTCTTTGGTGGTCGGCCCCCTTTTCTTCCAACACTTGAACCTTTATCTAAATTATCCGCTTCTTCCGAAAATAATCTTTGACAATGCCAAACATTGGTCAAGGATATCTTAATGATTTCTCGTATGTGTCGATGCTATCCCTGTTCTTCGTACAATGTTTTGATTGACATTTTCAATTTCCGTTCATCTTGCAGTCAACCATCCAATAAAGCTATAATTTAGAGATTTACTACCTAGTGGCATAAATGATTATTTAAGGCTGAGAGACATCTAACTAGTTCATCCCTCTAAATCCAATCCTATCTAACACATCCTTATTTATTTTGTTCCAACCTTGTGATATGTTCGAGGAATCTCTCACCCTTGGAATCTAATTATGTCCTCCACGAATAACAGATTGGATACTAACGAACAGAGCTGACAATCCATTTCAACTCAATCTTAGAAGGCTGCAACTTCTTTTCTTGGTCATGTGTCTTTCTAAACAAATCTGGATATGCCTGCGCATTTCCTAATCCAAAAGGCTCTTCCAGAGTCAAGAGCACCCAAAAGCTAATAACAATCCTCCATAATCAGAGCATCCGATTAGATTGCTCAATCAACGAAAAATTTTCCAAGAAAGAATTTTTCGGTATGAGTGTATGATGCCAAGCTATCCCTTAGATAGTTTAATTTAACCTGCTGTTTGTTTTACCTTGAAATCCCTTGCCGATGGATTTGCCGGAGACGTCGACGAGGTCGCCCTCCTTGAAGAGGTCCTCGACGACGAGGCGCTGGCCGGGCTCGAAGCTGTCGACGGACTGGAGGCGGAACTCCTGGAGGTGGCGCATGGGGATGGCGCCGGCCTTCTGGAGGTGGCCGAGCTCCGGGCGGGTGAGCTTGCGGTCGCGGACGCGGCGGTAGCCGATCTGGACGGCGTCGTAGCCGTCGGTGGAGGTGGTCTTGACCTGGGTGACGATGTTGCCCTCGCGGAAGCCAACGACCGTGACGGGGACGACGGTGCCGTCGGGCTGGAAGAAGCTCATCATTCCCAGCTTCGTCCCCATGACCCCAACCCCGGCCTCCATGCTCATCCCGGTGACCCTTGATGCCCTTCCGCCGCCACTGCGACCCCGGCCCTCTCTCGGGATTGCGGCCCTCAGCGAGAGGGATGAGTCGAGGAAGGATGGGGAAACGATGGAGAGGTGAGCGAGGGTCGGCCGAGCGAGAAGCGAGACCGAGATGCGGGGAATTTGGATCGGCACGATGGCCGACGGTGCGGCGGCGGCGGCGGAAAATGGGCAGGGCGAGACCGCCATTCTTGTCGGTGCTTATAGAGCTGTGCCCTCGCCTCTATCTATCAATGTTATCCTCCTTCGAGAGCAAGGACCGAGGCAGCGGCTTTCGTTATCCTCTTCCGGTCTCTCTCATTCTCTCTATATTAATATTTATCTTGCAGCTAAAAAATATCATACGGATGCTGAAGATGATCTACAACTACAGAGCATGGTCAAGTGATTGTTGGAATCTATCCTTTTGGGATCCTTTGATGCTTAAATCTGGCAAAATTTTAAGAGAAAATAGATAAAATAAAAGTGAGATAAAAATATGAGAGTATGATATTCAGATTTCTTTTTATATCTGAGGGTCCTATACTTAGATTTATAGAGAAGAATATGCAAATCTATGTAGTTAGGATCGCACGATTCACAGACGAGCAATTGAGCTCTTTCTATATATGCTAATCGGAGTAGTTAAAATATTTATTTTTAGGTAGGCCATGCTTAGGTATTTTTCTTTTTTGTTGATCTAGTCGGTTACAATATTTCTTTTCGAGCATATTGGCATCACATCAAGTTGTAATTGATCATATTGATTGTTTGGAGATTTGATTGACCATCAATTTTGCTGGACATGTATCATCATCTGATTGCTGGGTTGAGTTGTCAAGCGAGATTTTAGGGATGGCGAATCTAAGCCATATTGCTTGCCTCCTACTTCTGAGTCCGACCTGTGCTTGCTCAACTTGGACAAAGGAAATGGTCAAATTACTCAAGAGTGAGCTAGCCAACCTGAATTCAAGCTGTTAGATTCGACTTGGGTGCTTTTGGAAATTATATTTTTAATGACTCACACAATTTTTATAGAGTTGGTTCTATTTTCGAAGCATCATCCTTTTGACGATTCTGAAGAGGATCGATCCATAAGAGCCCACAACCTCTGAATACTGAGAGCTTACATGTGGAGGTTGATAGACGGATAATCTAACAGGCAATAAGATCAGCCCGAAGCTCTATATAAAGGCTGAAAACTTGAAGCGTTTTTTTCCTCTTGGTGAGTGCTTTTCCCCTCTTTAGCTCTTTTTTCCTTTTCCTTTCTCTAGCATCCTTCCATCAATCACTCTTTCCGGCAAACCTCTATAGGTTAGCTCCTTCTCTTTTCTTTCTTCTCCATCTCTTTTGGCTACCATAGTTGCTTCATTTGAAAGTAGATTCTCCATCAGCCAGTTGACTTGAGCGGCTTCGTCCTAGCGCTCCAATGGCTCTGGCAGCATCAGACTAGAGTCCTTCGGTCCTGACGTTAAGGAGGGAATTATGAACTTGAACGACTGAGATTGGTTTCAGTAGGCTATCATATTATGGCCAGCTTCCCCTTTAGGCTGCCTGGGGGTGAGGAGAGGGCTCATGCCTGCTATCTCGCCCAAGTTAGCCTTTATGAGAAGACTCTAAAGGCTCGGTTGAGGCTCCCTCTTCCTCCTTTTGTTTTCCTACTTTTCAATAGTTTTTGATTAATGTCCACCTAGTTGGTTCCCAACATGTGGTATATTATTATTAGTTTTTTATCTATTTTGCCCCTATAGGTATGCTACCCATATGCATGCTACATACTCAAGGAGCATCCTACCAAGCTTAGCTAGTGGTACATCTCAGCTCGGAAGGAGTTTCGAGTGATCCAAGGCAGTCCTTCATCTACTTTTGACTGCTCACTAAGTGATCCATGAATTAGTAACTGAGGAGAGGCCACTGCTCCATGACATCTGCAGCCTACTAGGAGAGTATGATTCCTACCAGGCCACGCATGTTTATAGGAAGGCAAACAGTGCTGCTGACTGGGTTGCCTCCTTTGCTCTTCATCACTTTAGAAGGTTTATCTAGATGGACCACATATCTGCACTGGAGCCCCTATGTAGCCTTTTGTTTTCTAATTTTGTAGGCCGCATTCACACCCATAGGGTGTGAGCCGCCGTTGTACCAAAAAAAAATATCTAGCAACTGAGTTGTTCGAAAGAATAAATAGACCATGATCGAAGATTAGAATACTAGAGATGAGCTGCTTTCCTCAGAGTTATTAGAAAAGCTTAGTACAAAACTGCATTAGTTGCTCCTTATAACAATATGAGAGCCTTAAAACTCTTTAGTTGGTCCATCGGGTCTGAGGTGCCATCATACACCTCAAATTGGAGCATCTTGAATCTTCTCAGCAATGATTCATCCATTGTTGCCTTAGAGAATGGTGGGTTGGTTGTAATCTCCAAATCTTCTTCCTAGTCGGCTTGTCTTTCTCTTAGGGATTCAAGTTTGCTATTCATCTCCTCGATCCTTCAATTGAGGTTATTTTCTCTCTTGGAGAGCCTCTCCCGACTTGGGAGAATTCGATTCTCTCAAGTTGGATCCTATTTTTTGAGTCTTCTCGGTGTCGGCGAGAGTTCTCGGGGTAATGAATAATGTATTGTGTTAGGCCATCTTGGCGGTTTGGTGGTACGGTGGTTGTTGCCCAGAAGACACCCCAAGAGGGGGGTGAATTGGATTTTCTAAAATTTTACTTTTAAGTGCTGAGGAATAAAACAGTTTAAAGTAAGCAATTGTAATGTAAATGCGGTAAACAAAATAACCAATGCACACACACAAACACCAAGGATTTATAGTGGTTCGGTGCTATCCCTGTACCTACGTCCACTCTCCAAGACTCTTGAGAATTCTACTATAACCTTCTTGATTACAGTGTAGTTGTTTTCCGAGTTCACAACCCAACTCGTTGTTTTTCAGGATCACAACGAACCCAGTTGGTTTCTTCTCAAAGGCTCACCAACTAAAACCTTTTACCCAATCCAATTTAGGTTTGGATTAAACCTCTCCAAGTTTGAATACTTGAAACTTATTATGAGAATTTATGTAAAGAGATTAGAACACATAAATTATTGCTCAGAAAAATAAAAGTGCAAACTCTAATGGAAATGAGCAATAAATGGTTGATGGCGCTTTGAATGAATTCAACGGAGCTTCGCCAACTTTCAGAACCAAGAACTTGATGTTGATTGCTGAAATGAATGCCTTGAATGCACACTTCTTGGCTCTATTTTTGGTAGCTCTCTTAATGATTTGAACTTGTGGTGGTTGAGCTTTTCTTTGATCTCACTTTTATTTTCTTCCTTGTTATTAATCCAAGTTAGTGCCCTTGTATTTATGGCTTCTGAGGACGAGGGGATACTCTCCTAGCCGTTAAACACAAAAAAATAACCGTTGAAAAACTTTTGGTACCGTTCTGACATTCTGCAAAACTAACTATTACGCCTTCCAGCAGTTTTTGAGTCGGTTCTTGCAGACGTTGAGTCAGCTCGGTTGAGTCGGAAGTCGACTCGAGCTTGCTGAGGAGTCGACTCAAGCTCAGAATCTCCAAAAATCGGGTTTCTATATTTCTGTGGCTCTCTAAGAGAGTCGACTTGAGGAATGCGTGAGTCGACTTGTCTATTGTTCATCTGAGATTGCTCTTCTGTCTTTCTCTAAGAGAGTCGACTCGAGGACTGCGTGAGTGGACTCGTCTACTATTCATCTGAGACTGCGGTTCTGTCTTTCTTTGAGAGAGTCGACTCAAGGACTGTGTGTGTCGACTCGTCTACTGTTCATCTGAGATTGTTGTTATGTCTTTCTCTGAGAGAGTCGACTCGAGGACTGCGTAAGTCAACTCGAGAGCGTGCCAAGAGTGCCATTTGATAATTTGTTGTGCCAGAGTCGACTTGGACCTTTCAGAAGTCAACTCGAATACTGTTCCCAGGCATTTTGAAATCCATAATCTTTTCAATTTGACTTCAAAACTACTTGAAATCTTCTATAATGAATCTTATGATGTTTCTCTTGAAACACTTAATTAAATTTATTTAGTATACCAAGATACATACTTAAGTGTTTTGTATTCATCAAAATCAAGTACGGGGTTAACAGTGGTGTTTGTAGGTTCGAGCGTTGTATATCCTAAAATGTCTCCATTAGAGTCTACACTTTCTGGATGACCAGATTAAACTGCTTGGTCATTACCGTCTCGGGAGCTGGTTGCAGAGTCGAAGATTGTGGAGGACTCGATCGGGTGTCATTATACTCCTATTGGGTTAGGTTGATGGAATGGTGATTGTTTCATCCCGACTTCAACTCTCTTAAATCTCTAAAGACACCTCAAAAGAAAAAGGCCCTTTCTCTAGCGCTAATATGTTTCCCCCTCAAAACCCAACTTGACAGGTGGATGGTCTGATAGGCGACTTGTCCCGCTTGGTTGTGCTGGAGGAGTGTCATTCGGTGCTAAAGCTGATATGCAACCACAAAGAACGATCAGGGGGTCATTGAGACATGTCCGGTTGGGGATCCTTCAATGCTTAAGTCAAACAGAGTTTTAAGAAAAAATAAATGAGATGAAATAGAGATAGAAGTATGAGAGTATAATTATTGACCCAAAAGATTTGATTTTGATGATACAAAATAATTGAGTAATAAGTTTACTAACTAGTTGCTTGGAGTGTACTAGAATGTTTGCAGAAAGCTATGAAGAAATCTTTCATTAAATTTCAATATGGAGAAATGAAGCTTAATTATCTAAAGCTCTGTACAAAAAGATTCGACTCTAAAAACATCTTTAAGTGACCCTTGAACTCTCACATGCAATAGTAGCAAATTTCAACTTAGGCTATCTCAAGAGTTAACTCCTGGAATACAACGAGTCAACCCTGAAATACTGATATGGACTGATACGCCTTCACGAGTCAATCCCAAAAGCAAAGAAGTTGACCGTTAGAAGAGTCTCAGAAGAGCATTGATTGAGGATCAAAGGAAAAAAAAGGCTTTTGTAAAAGAAGAAAAGGAGGTTATAAAGAAAAAAAACATTCAAATATATCCATTAAGAGCTAAAAGATGACATTCTACATTATTGAGAGAGTTCGTGAAAGAGCATTCAAGTTCAATCAAGGCCAACTAACTGATTTAGTGCTCTATTTATTTTGTATACTTAACTTTGAGGAGTTGTAATTCAATTATTTTATATTTTCTCTCTTACTCTATTGTGACAAGTTTCAGATATTAAAACTTAGGGAAATGGTCCATCCAAATCTTGTATTGGATTTTATTGAGCCTAGGAATCGGCCCGGTGGTGGTTTTGATTGATTTTCAGAGAAAATCAACTTGGTTGATTATGAGCCAGGTCAAAATAATCGAACTGTAGTCTTGGAGGGATTGTAGTGAAAATTTTCAGGAATGGTATCTTGGATAGTGGACATAGGTACAGGGTTGGCACCGAATCACTATAAATCTATAGTATTTATGGTGTTTGATTTGTGTGCTTTGAACTCCTACTTATTTTCATACTATTCGTCTTTAATTGCATACACTCTCATTAAGCTTTATACCGCTGCATTTTAAAGTAAACTTTTTGAAAAGCCAAATTCACCCTCCTTTTGGGCTACATAGCTAGCCAACAAGTTGTTAGAGAGCTTTAGTACTCTAGCCTCTTGTTGACCTAATAGTCAAAAGTTAAAGGTCCATGGCGGCCCTTATTGGAACCTCTTTTCTTGAGGGACAATCCATAAAGTCTTTTCACAAACTACACATACTAGGAAGCATGCATACGCAATTTTGTTCAAGCACTAGATTATGATATTTGAAGTGTCATAAATAATGATCCTCACATATCCACTAAAGTCATCCTTTGATGTTCATTTCCTTCTTGATTTCTATGTTTATGTTCATGTTTGTCTTTCAATGATTAATCAACTTTTATTTCCAATTCCTTTTCCAATTTTTATTTCAATTTCTTTTCAATTATTTTCTCCCCCTTCTTGTCATCATCAAAAAGAAATATGCATTGAATTTAAGAACATCAACATAAGAAAAGTAAACAACTTCATTACTATCATATTGCACCAACTTCATTAATATCATATTGAGTAGCATGTACAAAAGTGAAGTATTATAGTAATTGTCCAAAGTACAACATACATAGCAGAGGTCAGTACATCATAAGAACAAAAACAAGCATCTAAGACATCTATGGTGAAACATCTAAGCACTACAATAGCAAACTCCTAGATGACTATTCGGAGGATGAAGGGTTATGTTCAAAAGTATGGATGCTAGAGTGCCTAGCCCTAAAGGCTGGACTAAAGGATTTGGAGGGTTGAGGTGGATCAGATGGGTGATGAGAATGTTGAGTAGTCTCTAGCTCCGGGATAAAATGGCGAATCATATCCATGAGGTCGCAGGCAAAAAAAGTAAAAAACTCGGTCATACCCCTCGACTCATCCCTAATTTGTCTAAGGCTCTCTAGAGTCTGAGCTCCCATATTGTACATCTCAATGGTAAATGTCTTGATATCATCCTGCAGTAATCTCTATACAGTCCTCGTCTCTCTGTCGATCTCTCTAATCCTTCGAAGCTGACTCATCATTAGTTAATGGATATCAAAAATGTATCACCTCAGCTCTACCACCATCCGAGTCAGTGAAGATACATGAGGCTCTAATCTCTGATCCATAGAAAGTGTCCCACATAGTGACATAGAGGGTCTCTGCTGCTCCTCTTTGCTTCTCTTCCACCATCAAAGTGCCCCAGATGCTATCAGACCAGCCATCACCTACTCAACTATCACTCTTAGCTACTCCTCATCTAGTCTGACAAATTGATTAGTGTTGCTCTCTGGATATTGTGGCCGAGGCTCGAACTCAAATCATATGGAAATGTTTCCTCCTTCATGCTCGAATAGATTCTCTAGCTTTGTCAATTGCTTAGGTATATCTGTGGGGGTAGGTGGATTGGTACCCTAATCAATAGAAACTGTTGGATCATTGGGATTGGCCTCTTGTTGTGCTCGCTCCTCATCAACTCTGGGCTCATCTCGACCACCACCATATCTCCTCGCTCAATAATTGTCAATCTTGTTGTATCACATCCAATATAGTGGGCAGTCATTGTAGGTGTTGGTGTGCATCAGTTCTCATAATGTGTCCCTCTCTAGCTCAACACTATGGTCCCATAACACTAGCTCAATAATTTAGACCCTGTTACCGAGTCGACTCTACAAGGTTACGAGTCAACTCCGACGTTTGGCGAGTCGACTCCTAGTTATGTTCGAGTCGACTCCCAGAGGAAAGCAGTCTGAAAGGCAGAGAACCAATCTCGGAAATCCTGTGAACGAGTCGACTCCTAAGTCAGCCGAGTCGACTCCAACAAAGCGCGAGTCGACTCTGAGGCAGATCAGTTCAATAGACAAAGAATCGGTTTTTCGGACTCTGAGAATGAGTCGTCTTCCGAAGATCTCGAGTCGCCTCTCAAGACAGCCGAGTCGACTCGAGGAAGAAAAATAGAAAGATGGATTTCTGGAATCCTGAGAACAAGCCGACTCCTAAGTGCCCGAGTCATCTCCAGATGTTGGCGAGTCGACTCGAGGTTTGGTCCGAGTCGACTCCAGGACGGGACAAGCACTTTAATTCAAATTCTGAACAATGGGCGAGTCATCTCCAGTAAAGCATGAGTCGACTCCAGCAACAGTCGAGTCGACTCCAGATCGCACGAGTCGACTCCGATCCCAACGGATACATTGTTAGGATGTGCAAACGGGACAGAACGGCTCCAAATCACTCTCTAACGGCTAGTTTTCGAATGGAACCACTTAAATAGCCAGAGTGAACAGTAGTAGATAACAAGAGAGCTATTTCATCTAAGCATTAAAGCATTTCAACCACCAAGAGCTTTCATTGAGTAAATCCAAGAAAAAGAAGGAAGAAGTGCATTCAACTAAAATCTGAAAGTGTTTCCTTCACATTCAAGGCTCTACTACTGACCTCCATCATTCGGCATATTCAAGAGGAGACTCAGAAATCAAGAAGCCCCCCACTTCCTCATCTAAAATCTGTTTGAGGGCTTCTAACTCTACCTTGCTTATATTGTTCTCACACTTGCTTTTTAGAAGTTTTCTTTGAGACTTCTTAAACATTGTTTTCTTCTTACTTGATTCAATCAGGGGATTGAATCAAGGGTTGTAAGGTTTGTTGGTGAGCCAAAGAGAAAACCAACGGTGTAAGGTTGTGGTTAGTGAACCGGAAAAAACCAACTAGGTTTGATTATGAATCCGGAAAAACAATCGGTTGGTTCTAGTCGGTGAGCCTGTGAAAACCGACCGAGTTCGTTGTAACCTCGTAAAAATAATAAGTTGGGTTGTGAGCTTGTAAAACAACCGGCTGTAATCCGAGGAATTATACTGAACTCCCAAGTGTGGCTTGGGGAGTGGATGTAGGAGCAAGAGTTGGCTCCGAACCACTATAAATCTTTTGTGTTTGTATTGCTTCATGTCTCTTTCACTCTCTTCACTCACTGCATTAAGTAATCTAACTAATTCATGTGCAATAGATTTAGTTAACTACTCATCATATTTTTTAATTGATCAATATTTAATGAAAAACCAATTCACCCCCCTCTTGGGTTGTCTCCTTGGGCAACAAGTGATATCAGAACAGGTGCTCTCATATCGATTGGTGTTCCAATCCTTAAAAAGAGTAAAAGATTAAGATGATAACCCCTTTTGGATCTTCCCTTAGTGAGGGGCAATCCACCAATAGGCCTCCATTGTTCAATGGAGCTAACTATACCTATTGAAAGGCTAGAATGAGGATATTTATCTAAGCCCAAGATTATGATGTTTGGAGCATCATAATTAATGGACCACATATTTCTTCTATCTATATTGATAACATTGCTATACCCATGCTTGAAAAAGATTGGGATGATAATGATAGAAGGAAGGCACAACTAAATGCCAAAGCAATGAACGTTCTTTATTGTGCCTTGGACCCTAATGAATTCAATAGAATCTCTACTTGTAATTCTGCAAAAGAGATATGGGATAGACTTGAAGTGACCCACGAGGGCACAAATCAAGTCAAAGAATCTAAAATTGACATGCTAGTTCATAGATATGAACTATTTAAAATGGAGTCTAATGAAACCATTTCTTGCATGTTCACAAGATTTATTGATATTGTCAACGGCTTAAAAAAGCCTTGGCAAAAGTTATACTAACAGTGATCTTGTCAGAAAAATTCTTCGCTCTTTACCAAGGTCATGGGAAGCCAAGGTCATGGCAACCAAGAAGCAAAAGACTTGAACAAGCTGCCACTCGAGGAGCTTCTTGGATCTCTAATGATGCATGAGCTCACAATGAAACAACACAGTGAAGAAGAATCCTCCCATAAGAAAAGGTAATTGCCCTCAAGTCTACTTCTTCTAACAAGGATTTTTCTTGCGGTAGCAGCAGTGAAGAAGAAGACAATGAGGAAGATGAAGAAGAGGCTCTCCTTGTGCGAAAATTCAGAAGATTCATCAACGGAAGAAGCCCTTCCATAAGAGGAGAGTTCCCTCGAGTTCCTTTAATAAGGATAAAGGTAAGGAAAGAAAAAGTGAGGGAATCGGATGCTATGAATGCAAGAAGCCGGATCATTTCAGAGCCGACTGTCCCTTGCTGAAGAAGAGCAACAAGTACAAAAAGAAGAAAGCTCTTATCACCACATGGACTGACTCTGATAAGTCATCATCATCATCGGAAGAGGAACAAGAGAAGAAAGCTAATTTCTACCTTATGGCAAACGAAAAAGAGGTAATGTCTGAAACTCATTTAGATTTTACTTTTGAAAAATTGTATGATGCCTTTAACGAACTAATGGATGAATATAGGACAATAAACCTTAAAAACAAAGAATTGAAGCTAGCTAATCAGTCCTACATTCATAAAAATGATAAATTGATTAAGGAAAAGGACTGTATTATCAAAGAATATTTAGAACTTAAAACAAGCAACCAATTGCTAACTCAAAAAACTGATGCTTTAATTAAAGATAAAGAAAGTCTAACTAAAGAAATCTCCGAACTTAAGAACAGTAATCATACGTTAAAAGATAATTCAATTACTAATGTTAAATCATTGAGTGAAGAAAACTTGAAATTAACCAAAGAACTTGAAAAATATAAACCTATTGTTGAGAAATTTATCTATAGCTCTAAAAAACTTGATATGATCCTTAATAGTCAAAGAGCTGTGTTTAATAGAGCAGGGTTAGGGTATAAGCTCAAGAACAAGCAAAAATTTCTCAAAAACTTCTTCGTAAAAGTCGATGAAAGCAAAACTAAAAATGTAACATATTTTTATTGTGGTAGAGTAGGACATAAAGCTAATATATGTAACCATAGAAAAACAGAAGCTAAAAGAAAGATTAAAAAGATTTGGGTTCCAAAAGGAACCAACATAACTAACCTTGAAGGATCCAAGAAAACTTGGATACCTAAGATTGTATAATTTCTTTGTGTAGGAGTGTCTTGCAGCCAAGCTCAATAAACACTGTTGGTACTTGGATAGTGGCTGCTCAAGACACATGACGGGTGACAAGGAGCAACTCTTCATCCTAGAATCTAAAAAAGGAGGTGCGGTGACTTTTGGAGACAATAATCAAGGTCACATCATTGGTATCGGTAAAATACAAATCACACCTTCAACCTTTGTTGATAATGTTCGGTTTGTAGATAGTCTTAAGCATAACTTACTTAGCGTTAGTCAATTATATGATAGAGGTTTTGATGTTCTGTTTAAGCCATCTTTATGCATCATAACCAACTCTATTGACAAAAGCTTAGTGTTCAAAGAAGTAAGACGTGGCAATGTTTATGTAGTAGATCTTGAAGATCTTACCAAAAATAGCCACTGCTTAGTAGCTAGTGATACTAAGGTCAATGATGCAAGTTGGTTATGGCACCGTAAATTAGGTCATGCAAGTATGGATACACTATCTAAATTAATTAAAAAGAGATTCTGTGATTGGTTTGCCAAAGCTAAAATTTGAGAAAAATAAAATTTGTAAAGCGTGTCAATTTGGCAAACAATCTAGAAGTTCCTTTAAATCTATAAATTGTGTCTCTACTACTAGATCCCTTAAGCTACTTCACATGAATCTTTTTGGACCAACTAGGACCACAAGCCCTGGTGGAAACAAGTATGGTCTTGTCATAGTAGATGATTTTTCTAGATACACATGGGTCATGTTTTTAGCTTATAAAGATGAAGCATTTTCAATATTTAAGAAATTCCATAAGGAAGTAACTAACGCAAGAAATGCTTTAGTTATAGCTATTAGGAGTGATCATTGATGAGAGCACAAAAGTACGACCTACATGTCACCTAAATTAGTATTATTGCTAACCGATAATGATAAATTCACTGGATTAATATTATATTTGGGTTTGACACAGATTTTCATAAATTAGAGATAAAATGCACATTGAGTACAAATTTGACTAAAGAAGGATCCCTTCCCAGATCCGACCCGGTTGAAGATCGGGTCGGGTCCGAGTCAAGTTCGGGTCCGAATCAGGTCCAATTTCTTTGTGCTTTTGGGAAAGAATTTTGGGCAAATTTAATTTGGCCATATCATAACTATGAGGTGCTGGGTAACCCATGACTTGAAAGACTTGCAATAGACCTCCAGTCAAAACAAATGATCCGTGACGAACTGAGTCCGTCCGTTTACAAACCAAATTTCACATCACACTATTTGTTTTTTTTTTATCTATATGACTGAACTTGGTGTCTCCCAGCTCCCATCTTAGAACATCTTCCATCTTCGTCGATCCCACAGCATCCTGTGGCCTCGCATCCAAGCACCCGTGCCAGCTCCGTCGGATCCCTAGCATCACGCATCCATCTTCCTCTTCCGCTTCATCATCGGCGCCCTCCTAGCATCCCACGAAGCTCACGCGCTCGTCCGAGTCCGCCTCCTCCGAGATTCCTCCCAGCATTCCAGCACCCAGCCACGATCAACATCCTTCCTCTTCAGCACCCCGTCGATCCCGCTCCCAGCAGTCCCAGCATTGCGCCCTATTGCACACCGTCCGCATCTCCAGTGGTCCCGCGCGGCGGTCTCCAACATTCCCATGATCAAGCCTCCCACGGATCACGCCATCATCGCAGCCGTTCGCACGTCCCCGTCTTCCGAATGCCCAGCGCCTCAGCCAGCACCATTTCCACTATCCGCCCAGCATTGTCCGAGTCCGCCTCCTTTGAAAACGGTGATGCATCCCACGCTTCAAGCCTCCGCGTCTGCAAGCAGCGTGATCCAAGCACCCAGCAACTCATCCGAGATCGGCTCCTCCTTCCGTTTCCAAATCACAACCCCCAAGCAATCGGATCCCCATCGATCACGCATCCGTTACCCCTCCATCAAGGGATTCGTCGCTATCCATCAGGGGGTGGGCGACCTATTTAAGGAGAGGAAGAGGGAAGGAGAAGGGGGGGAGTGGAAGGTGGTCGGCTGGTTTTTGGGTTCCAAAGAACAGAGGAGGGAGGAGAAGACGAGCGGGTCAAAGAGGAGAATTGTTCATGCTCTATTTTCAAACAGAGCACATTGCTTTGTTTTGTTTATTTTTTTTTATTTTTTCTTCTTTTTCTTTTTCTTTTTATGTTTAGTTTTATTTTAATTAAGAGCAATGTTTTATGTTTAGTTTTATTTTAATTAAGAGCAATGTGTTATTTTTAGTTTGAATTTTAATCAAGAGCAATGAGTTATTTTTAGTTTGAATTTTAATCGAGAGCAATATGTTTTGTTTTAAGTTTTAAGAGTGTTATTTTGGTGAAGAGTTTTACTTTTAAAATTTTATTTATGATGCTGCAATTTAAATTTCTTTTATGCAATACATTAAATCTTCTTTTATGCAATTTATATTCTAGGCTTTTGATCTTCTAGCACTGTTTTTCATCCATTTTAATTTATGCCAAAGCTCTTCTTTGATTAGATAAATATATAAATGCTCTTTGAATCTAAGTACATGTCTTCTAGTTAATTTCAATTAAAAATAATTCTCCGATAGAATAGAGAATCTATCAACATCCCCGACATCATGTTTTTTTTTTGTTATTCGAAAATCGATTTCAAATTCGAGTGAACGTTTTTATTTTTAAGTAACTCCAATCGCCTCCCTATGGATCGACCTCTTACGACCGCTATTCTTCGAGTAGAAAAGGTAAGAGTAAAATTAAATTAAACTTTGTTTGTCGGTTCTAACAACGACCTGTTTAGCATATTTTAGGTTAACAGGAATCGGGCGAACAAAATTTTGGCGCCGTTGCCAGGAAGGCAAATCGAGAAGCAAGAACGATCACGAAGATCAAATCGAATTTTGGATGTCCGGAGTGAATGTACTCCGGTAGTAAGTTTTTATTTTTATTTTTATTAATTTTTCTTATTTTGATAATTTCTAGTTAATAATTTCATAGTTATTAAATTCTGAAATTTGAAATTTAAAATTCAAAAAAAAATTGAAAAAAAAATTTCCAAAATTCTAAAATTCAAAAAATTTTAAATTGAAAATTTGAATTTTGAATTTTGAAATTCGAAATTTAAAATTTTTGAAAAAAAATAATTAAATTAAAAAATGAAAAAAAATATTTTTTTTGTTAGTAATTGATAAGGTGCAATCCTCCGAGGTTATCATACCTCTATTGGGGCTTCTCACGGAGTAATCTCCAGAGCTTATTCAACGGGCATTCGGAGATTGACTGACGCATAAGGATTGTGTTTAGTTTACATTCAAGTTATTGCTATATAAAAATTAAAAAAAATAAAAAAAATAAAAAAATAGTAAATATAAAAAAATTGCTTGCTCATTTAATCAGTACAACCTAATAATATTGCATAAACTTTAAAAAAAAATTATTGATTATTTGCTGCATTTAGTATTAAGCATTTGTATAAAATAATTTAAGGGCAAAACCCATTAAAAAGATAAAGTCGGGAAGTCATTACCTGTCCTTAGCCCAAAAATCACCACCTTGCATACTTATCCTAAGCCAAATTAAATTAAAATCAAATTAGACGTTGGCCTTAGGGTTTTCGAGCTCAATTAGGCTCTTGGAAAGAAACGGCTAAAAGCCACTCCAGTGAGAATTTAGTAATTGGTGATGTCTAGGAAAGTTTTACAACAGTGAGAACTGTTACGGGTATTGTGGTATCGGTGTATCCCTTCTGGCACCACCGCACACCCCGGGACTTTCCTGGTCACTGGTTACTGGATCACTTAACTGGTAAGCTCAAGCTTAATCTGAAAGGGAGATTAGGAGCTGTCTAATTTAGAGAGAATTTCAGAAACTTTTTAACCTGATAAATCTCTGTGCAACTAGATTTTAAAAGCTACTAAACCTCACTTAGTTCTAAGACTAATATGGTCAAATTGTTGTGTGGTGTTGATTGTGGTCATCTTGGTCTAGCCCTTCTTCTCTTCTTCTAGGATTTCGTTTAGGAGTCGAGTCTAATTAAGTTGTGGATAATGTATGCATGGTAGAAGATCATTAAGGGGTAAGTTAACACCATTTAACCCAGAGGTTGGAAAAAAGCATCGTCACATCCGACGAATTATTGATCAACCACCAATCTATACAATGGGTGATCACATTAGAACCCTGAATGAATTATTCGCTCCTGCATCCGCTAGTCCACCTACATGTATAGTATTGCCAATAAATAATGCAGCCCAATTTGAAATTCGGGCTGCAACAATAAACATGTTATCCAAGTTTCATGGGTTCGAGAGTGAACAACCCTATATTCATCTAAACAAATTTTTGACAATCTGTCAAACGTTTAGAAATCAAAACTTAGATGAAGAGGGTATTAAATTAAGGTTGTTTCCCATGACTTTAGAGGATCGTGCTGCTGCATGACTGTATTCCCTTGCTTCAAATTCCATCACATCATGGGAACAACTATCTAAGAAGTTCATGGCTAAGTTCTATCCTATGGTAAAGACTGAAAAAATTAAGGATGCCATAAGAACTTTTAGAGGAAAATCTGAGGAGGAATTTTTCCAACTTTGGGAAAGATTCCATGATCTTTTGGTCAAGTGCCCGCACCATGGGCTTGATAAGGCTGATCTGGTCCACTTCTTTTATAAAGGACTACCTCCGGCACATAGAAACATGATTGAGTCCATGCACAAGGGTAGGTTCATGAACCAAACCCCAGATCAAGCCTATGAATTTCTTGTTGACTTAGCTGAAAATGCCCAAAATTGGAGTAGCTATGGTGAGGAAGTAAATAGAGATGAGTTCGGGTCTAGAAAATCAGGTAATTATGAAATGAAAGCAGACCCAGATCTCAAAAATGT
Organism: Phoenix dactylifera; assembly: GCF_009389715.1. Classification (NCBI taxonomy): domain Eukaryota; kingdom Viridiplantae; phylum Streptophyta; class Magnoliopsida; order Arecales; family Arecaceae; genus Phoenix; species Phoenix dactylifera. The sequence goes on along the minus strand of NW_024068416.1, from coordinate 71,649 downwards.
CATATCCAATCTGGTGACTGGAATGAACAACTTAAGCAAAAAGTTTGATGCTTTCACTGTTTCCACTAGCTCGAGTTCATATAAAGAGTTAAATCCCATCATGAAAGTGGATCACGAGTCACATAGTTTATGTATCCTGTGTAACAGTTCTGAGCATCTAGTGGAGTGTTGTCCTAGTTTACCCAACATAAAGGCCGAGCAAGCAAATGCTCTAAATTCGTATAGTGCCTTCAAGAAGCCCACTCCCAATTCGTTCAGCCCAGTTTACCACCTTGATAATAGGTTCCACCCAAATTTCTCATATAAGCAGAACGAACCTATTCAGCATCAAGGTGGTCCACCAGGTTTTCAGAACAACTTTTTCAGGATAGGGCCACCACAAATGAACCAATCTTTGGTTCCATCTGTACCTCCCTATAATGCTCCTATCCCACAGCAATCTTCACCATTAGAAACCATGATGGCTAATATGATGAAACAACAACAAGATTTTATCAAGCAACAACAACAGACCAATACAGCCCAAGCCCAGACTAACCAATTCCATGCGCAAGCAATTGCAAAACTTGAGGTTAGTCTAAGCCAAATAGCAAACTCTCTAGGGGATAGAAAGAAAGGTGAACTACCTAGTCAACCAGTGCCTAACCCTAGTAGACAACAAAATCAAGATCAAAGAGGTCAGTATCAAATCAATGGAAATCCGACCTATGAAGTCGAGGCAATTACCACTTTAAGGTCTGGCAAGCAAGTGGACAATAAAGTTCAACTTCCTGAACATGAAAAAGAAAATAAAAATGAATCCGATAAGAACCCAATTCAGAAGAGAGGTCAAGAACAGGACAAACCAGAAAAAAGGGAAGAACCTATAGAAACATACAAACCCAAGGTTCCCTTCCCCAGTAGACTTCAGGACTCAAAGAAACAATCTAACTTTGATGAAATCATGGAAGTCTTTAAAACTGTTTAAATAAATATACCTTTCCTCGATGCCATACGATAAATTCCCTCCTATACAAAATTCTTGAAAGACCTCACCACGGTCAAAAGAAAAACTAGCATTCCTAGGCAAGCTGTTATGGCTGCACAAGCCTCATCTCTCATTCAACAACAGATTTCCCCGAAATTCAAAGACCCTGGTTGCCCAACTATTGAAATAAAAATAGGAGAGACGATCATCCAGAGAGCTCTATTAGATTTAGGAGCCAGTGTAAACCTACTTCCCTACTATGTGTACCAAAAATTAGGTTTGGAGGAATTAAAGCCTACAAATATTACCCTTTCCTTAACAGATAGGACAGTGAAGTACCCCAAGGGGATTGTAGAGGATGTAATAGTGAAAGTAAATGAGTTTTACTATCCTGTGGACTTCGTTATCCTTGAGACTGAACCTGCAATACATCCAGACAGTCACACACCTATAATTTTAGGTAGACCTTTCTTAGCCACAGCAAATGCTGTGATCAACTGTCGAAATGGGATGCTGAAGTTATCTTTTGGCAACATGAAAGTCGAGCTTAATGTCTTCAACATAAGTAAACAACCACCAGACGATAAAGAAATCAATGAAGTTGACATGATTGAAAGTCTAGTTCAGGAGACTTTCTTACAAACTTATAATAAGGATCCTTTAGAAGCTTACCTTGCCCATTTCGAGGAAGGGGTCAAGCATGCGCCCCTTAGTTCTGTTCCCCTTATGAGCATAGATCGTCATCAGCCAACTGTTCTTCATTGGACTCTTCCAAAATTATTCTTAGATAATGGTTGAAAAAAAGGAAGATTTACATTTTGTCCGGCTGAAGACATAAAACTTAGCGCTCTTGGGAGGCAACCCAACATGTAAATTGATGCAGGAGCACCTTCCTCATTCTAATAGCGTGGGACATTGGGTGAGGTGAAAAGAATTTGAGTCCAAGCTGAAATTAGATTGAGTCCATGCAATAAGTGATTTGATTCACAATGGGTTAGCCTCTTCACAATGAATTAAATTGAGTCCAAGGCGTGAATGGGTCCATGGCTAATTAGAAGTCGTCACATGTCAAAAGAAAGAGAAGTTCAACCATGAAGACCTCTCACATGTGGAAGAAATTCAGAGTTCAAATCCAGTTGAAATCCGTGACAGATTGAACACCATATGGTATTTTGAAGATTTTGGAAGCTACAGAAGTCTGATTAAGTTGATTCAAATTTTGTTGGAAAGTAGACATCCGTAGCTTTCCAATGACTATAAGAACATAAAATTTAGAGATCAAATGAAATTTGAGGAGTCTCCCGAACTTCATGCTGATGTTGGTACCCGAGAAGGAGTTCCACCTAGATTCCAACTCGTGGCATGCGGCTGAATTTCTTTTGATGGGTTTCAATCCACACGCCATAAGGAATGGATTCCTAGGTGTCTAGGCTTAGGTGTCAAGGCCTTTGATTGGTCAATTAGAAAATTTAAATTTTGAATTGAGTCCTCATGTAATTAGGAGTCCAATTTAAAATTCTGTGCCAACCTTTCTTTCTATATAAAGAAGGGTATGATGAATGAAGTTAGTTTTCTTTTGGATTTCGAAATTATGGTTTGTTTGCGTGAAGAGAGGCTACTCCTCTTGCTGGTGCGATGCCAAAGGGGCTGAGGTGATGACCCAAAGATTGATTTAAAGATTGATTTTGATGATCACAAAACCTTGAAGTATAAATACTAATGTTTGTGTTGCAAGGAGAAAGATATTTATTTTGCAACGAACATAGCAAGTTGGAAGAACACAAGAAGGCCTCCAAAGCTCTCAAGAAAAGTTGTAAGAAAGCTGCAATTTATTGGCCCAAGTCTCAAGTTCAAAGGATTCAAATTAGAGGAGCAAATTCAAAGGAAAATTCAAAAGAATAGTCTCCGAGTCGACTCCTGAAGAATTCGAGTCGACTCCAATGCTTGTCGAGTCAACTCCAGAGTAGAACGAGTCGACTCCAGGGTGTAACAGACAGAAAAGTCAGAAAGCGATTTTCGACCCTGAGATTCGAGTCGACTCCTGTGGAACGCGAGTCGACTCCGATGGTTGGCAGGTCGACTCCAAAGAAAGCGAGAGTCGACTCTCAGTGGTACACAAAGAAAAAGTCAGAGAGCAGTTTTCGGACTCTGAGATCCGAGTCGACTCCCAGACAGCTCGAGTCGACTCCAAGGCAGCGCTACACCAAAATGGCAGAAGGCTGTGAGCCGAGTCGACTCCGGAACAGTTCGAGTCGACTCCAAGACCAGACGAGCCAAAATACAGAGGATCAGTTTGCGGGCTCTGAGAGCCGAGTCGACTCGAAGAGAATCCGAGTCGACTCGAGGAAGAAAATCAGAAAGTATGTCCTCTGGATTCCTGAGAATGAGCCGACCCCCAAGTGCCCGAGTCGTCTCCAGCTACTGGCGAGTCGACTCCAGTTTGGTCCGAGTCGACCCGAGGACAAGGCATGCACAAGAATTCAAATTTGGAACAGTGGCCGAGTCGTCTCCAGTAAAGCACGAGTCGACTCCTGCAACAGACGAGTCGACTCCTAATCGCGCGAGTCGACTCCGATCCCAACGGTAATATTGTCAGGAAGTGCAGACTGTGTCCAACGGCTCTATTTTTGTCTCTAACGGCTATATTCTTGTTTCCACGCCATCTAAAGCTATAAAAATAAGAAGAGAGCTAGGGGAGAACTTATGGAAGTGGGAGAGAACATTTAGGGAAGAGATTCCAAAGAGATTACAAGAAAAATCTCCCATAAGCGCAAAAGGGCCATCCAAAGCGTAATAGAGAGAAGAAGAGCATCCAAGAGAATCCCAAAGCTTCCTCTCCATCCGTGTGCTGCCTCGGTGATCGTCTACTTCGTGCCAAATCTGAAGAGGGTCAAGTAAAGAAGAAGCCGAGCTCCTCCATCTTCAAAACTCGTTTGAGGGCTTCTCTTTACTCTATTTGTTTATATTGTTATATTTGCTTGTTTAAGAAGCTTTGATTTGTTTTAAACGTTGTCTTTAATATCTTGTAACTTGATTCAATCAAGGGATTGAATCAAGGGGTTAAGGTTTGTTGGTGAGCCAAAGGGAAAACCAACGGTGAGAGGTTTGTTGGTGAGCCTAGGTCAAAATCAACGGTGTAAGGGTTTGATTGTGATCCCGAGAAAACAATCGGAGAGGTTCTAGTCGGTGAGCCTGGGAAAACCGACCGAGTTCGTTGTGCGCTCGTAAAACAACAAGTTGGGTTGTGAGCTTGTAAAACAACCAACTGTAATCTGTAGGATTATAGTGAAATTCCCAAGAGGTCTTGGGGAGTGGATGTAGGTGCTGGGGTGCACCGAACCACTATATATTTGTTGTGTTTGTAATGCTTCTTGTTATTGTCTAACTAACACACTTACTTACTTAGATAAATTGCTTGCTTAACTCTTATCCGCGCATCCTTTAGTTGCAAGCATATTCAATCAAGTCACATTCTATACATCAAACTGTTGCTAAGTTTAACTCTCACTGTGCATCTATACAACTTAGCATAATTAATCAAAAAGTTTCAGAAATAGCTTAAAAGTTTTAAAAGACCCAATTCACCCCCCCTCTTGGGTTGTATCTACTGGGCAACAAGTGGTATCAGAGCAGGTGCTCTAAGTTTAATTATTGATCTCACGATCAAGAGCCAAAGATCATGACAACTCAAATAGATAGTTTTCTAGGAGAAGAACAATCAATTGATACACCTCCACTATTTAATGGCATAAACTATACACATTGGAAAATACGCATGCGCATTTTTATTCAATCACAAAACTATTATTTATGGAAAATCATAATAAATGACCTTCACACACTCTCTCAAACTATTAATGAAAAGGACTTAGCACAATTGAATGCTAATGCTATGAACATATTATATTGTGCTATTCAAGAAACAAAGTTTAATGAAATTTCTGCATGCTTATCTGCTAAGGAGATCTGGGATACTTTAGAAAATATTTATGATAAATCTCAGATTAGCTCACATGTGCTTCAATTACCTACTAACAATGAGATTGCAGAATCCTCCACAGTAGTCGAGTCGACTCCCAGTTTGTCCGAGTCGACTCCTAGAGAAGAACAGTCTGAAAGGCAGAGACACAGTTTTGAAGACCCTGTGAACGAGTCGACTCCAAGTATTTTCGAGTCGACTCCCAAGTTAGCTGAGTCGACTCCAACAAGGCCCGAGTCGACTCGGAGGCAGATTAGTTCAAAAAACAAAGAGTACGGTGATGGAAACAAGGATCCATTCCCGAACACCGAAAGATTCAAAAGCTTCCTAAAGACAAAGAAGAAGAGGAAGCAAAAAGAAAGGAAGAAAGAGATAAAAAGCAAGAAAGCCTTGACCAAGGAAGAGTCAAGCAAAAAATTGAAAGCTAGAAGCAACAATGAACTACAAGAGGTAACTAACTTATGTTTTATGGCATTAGAAGATAAAGTAGAATCTGAATCTAATTTTACACCAAATGAATTTCATGAAGAATATTCTTATGATGAACTGTTAAATGCTTTTCATGATTTGTATGGTGAATGTAGAAAATTAGTTATCAAAAATAGAAATCTTAAAAAGCTAAATCTCGAAATCTCAAAAGAAAGAAATTCTATTGCTAAAATATATGACAAACTAAATTCTGAAAATGAAAGCTTAAGGTTAAATTCAGAACAATTGATTCAGAAAAATCAGAATTTAATTAAAGAAAATCAAAACTTAAGTGAAGAAATTAACCAATCAAAATCTCTTATTAACAAATTCACTGTAAGTTCAGAACGATTAAAATTGATGTTTGAAAGCCAATATGTTGCTTATGATAAATCAAAACTTGGCTTGACTCCTTTACTTAACAATAAATCTCTAGAGAAAAAGGTTATCAATGCATCAAGCAAACCATTAAATAAGAAAACATATTTCAAACATGAAAAGGATGGACATAACAACTTTACCTATCGTTCTAACATAATTAAATCAAGTGGTAAAGTTATTACAATTAAACAAATTTGGGTTCCAAAAGGAACCATATGTCATAACTCTCAAGGACCCAAGCAAGCTTGGGTACCCAAAATGAAAATATGAGGATGTAGACATAGGTGTGCCAAGATACCCATGGAACAAATAGAACTTTCATACAAATGGGTGTTCTAGACACACGTCAAAAATGAAACTTAAAACATACCTATGAAAAGTAATAATAATAAAAAATAATAATAATGAAATCAGTAAACCTTGCTTTTCATCATTATTTTTGCTTTAGTATTTGATTAAAATATAAATTGCAAGTATTGACCAATTTTGTGACATAGAAAATACTTTTGGAAATATAATCAAATCACTTCATTTTATAGTATACTTTACTCACTGTTGGATAAGTTGCTAAAAGATTAATCAATTTATTAAGAATAAATCTATGAATTCTCTATATGCTTGATTGAGAGTTTTTATCCATGCCATTATTGTTTATTGATCATAGATATGATAATGTGTACTTGGTGTGCTTTTGAATATATGCACTATGAATACCAAGATTAAAGAAACCATCTTTGGCATATAAAATCAACTCATGCTAGTATGTACTTAATCTCAAAAGACCTTGCCATAGGCTTACTTAGATTATCTACTTAAAGGTCAAAGTTTTGCTATGCATGCTAACTAAGGAAACAAACAAAAATCATTTCTAAATCTAAAGATGTTATTTCCATCTCTAAGTTTTCAAAAGCTTACATTGGATTTGTTCTTGGAAAATAAAACTGAAGTATTTTTCTGTATTTACTAAATCTTGTAAAAGCGTTTCAAATGAAAAAGGTTTCCAAACTGTGAAGATCATGGCACAGTGTTGAAAACCAAAATCCTGATTAAGGTTATACAGAAAATAATATTAAATTCAATTATTTCAGCTCCAAGGACATCATAAGTAAAATAGGGTTAATAGAATTCTTGAAGAAATGAAAAAGACAATTATGTATGATAGTCATCTACTTAAATAATTTTTAAAAGACTATCATCACTGCTTGTCATACATATGATTTCTATTAGATCTATTTTTGATGAAAATTTTGATCTTCTGAAAAATGAAAAATGAACCATTGCATATCTTTCATATTTTTCAGTCGTACATGTTATGCTTGATATGCTCTTATGAAAATAATGCCAAATCTGATAGAGATATGTCTATCCTTGGATATCATTCATCAAGCAATGCATATAGAATATTCAATGAAAAGATTTTAGTTGCAAAAATATCAAGTCATTTTATTCTTTATGAGACTAATGATTTATTATCAAGATACTTAAATTAAATTATGTATGTATATGGTTAATATTTTACATATAACAATCTGAAAACTTGTTAATAATTAGAACCAAATTTGATTTTTCAGATATGCACTTAATGAAGAACAATTGATGACTACTAAAAGACTAAATGAAATAGATCTTGATTCTTGCATGATTAGAAGTAAAGATCACCATCATCATTTGCTTGCTTTATGAACTTTATATTCTATCAAATGAGTGTGTAGAATGGACTCCTATGTGCTTCCTCTATTAAAGAAGATAAATGTTAAATAACCACCATATTTGAAAACACTCATTACAAATATGATAAAGCAATATATAACTTGGAACAAGCATCAAAAGCATGACATAAAAGCTTAAGTAACCTTTTTGATAGAAAGTAATAGTGATAAATCTATGCATCAAAAAGAAGAACTTGTGATATCTTATTTGCTCAAAGTATGCATTGATGACATCATTTTTGGTTCTACTAATGAAGAGTTATATGAAGATTTTACTTAGCTCATGCAAGGTGAGTTTGAAATATGTATGATGAATGAATTAACATCTTCTCTCAAACTCCAAATTAAGACAAACAAGAAAGGGGATCCTCATTGACCAAAGTTAGAAAACTCTTATAGAAGATTGGCATAAAGAAGGTATGTCTATGACCCCATCTTGTAGAATTTGAAAAGGATGAGCAAAGTAGATCCATTGTTTTAAAGCTGTAATGAAGCATGATAGAATAATTATTTTATCATACAGCTAGTAGACCAGATTGTATGCTCATTATGTGACCTTGTGCAAGACTTCAATCTAACTTTAATGAATCATATTTTATTGATAACAAATAAATCATAATCTGAATTTTGATAGAAACAACCGTTTAAGATAAGTTGATTAAAACTTAGCTAACATATCTTATTGATAATTATCTTAAGCAAATAGAATCTAAACTAAATTGATTTTGGAAGTAAGAAATTGATTTGACCTTGATAAATCTTTCTATTGCCTCACATGCGTGTCCTTGAACTATCTTGGTTAATGAAACTATCTCTTTAGTTCAAGTGATATGTGCTTGCTTATATTTAGGCAATCTCTTGAGTAAAGTGACTCAACATGCAACTATTGTCATATCTTATATTGAGTCATCTAGTTAAAAAAATTATATATATTGGATGAATGTTTTGTATCTTAAAGAAACTAATGACTTTCCTTCAAGAAAGAAAAATGAGAGATTTCAACTTGAAGGATATCTTCATGTAAGATACACTAAATATTCACATGCAAACAAGAGAGAAGACCTTCTTCAGCCAAAAGTTCATACATAAGAAATCTAGTAGGTATTTGACTGAAGAATGCAGAATGAATTGGTAATTCTAGATACTTCTCTCATAAATTAATTGAGCAAAGTCAATAACTTAAATCTTATTACGGCATGATTAAGGTCTTTAATTATTAATTTTTGATATCATGTCTATATGTATATATATTGATTAACTTATACTTTTAGAAATTGTTTCATAGTTTGCCCAAACTAAAATATATCTTTGCCTATATCATAACCATGAAATACACAAGTTCACACTTAAAATTTTGATTTAAAATGACTTGTGAGAAGCTATGAATTCTTGAGCATAATGAAAATGTTGTTTGCATGATATACCTATATATGATACATTTGATTATTTCTTTATTCTGCTCTTTCAAGTGAATTACTTGAGAATAACAAAAGAAAGAGAAATAAAGAAAAGATAATGGATATTATTCAAGAGAAGTAAAATCTGAGTAAAGGCAAATACTCCAATCTTAAGGAAAAGCAAAACAAGCATAATATATTCGGGACATTTGTGAGACGTTTGGAAGGGATAAAATCTGTAATTAATTACACTCAAACAGGGAGAGTTAGAAGTGAACATTTTAACCATTCTATATTGCTCATCATAGGGATGGTGCCAATGGGGAGGCTAGTAGTAGTACCCGGCACTATTTAACCCAACTATTCGGTGTAGGGTATATTAGGGACGGCACAAGAGGGAGGCTAGTGGTAGTACCTCGTGCCCCTTCCAACTCCACCGGATAGGGAGCAAATAGAGTATAGAGCATAAGAAAGTAAAAATAAAAGACAAAGTTAATGACAGTATATAAGAAGAATCAAGTCAAATTTTTTAATCACTTAAAAACACACCTTAAGGATGAAATCATTGCAAGATTATATTTAAATAGGGGGAGTTTATTTGAAAAGAATTGATTTTGATCCTTAACATGCTTGTTCTTAGTATTTTAATGCATGACTTAACACATGATATATTTTGCATATGGCATGATGTTCTGAATTATGATTCTCAATATTTTGTAATGTTCCATGATTGGATAATCTGATTGAATGTTTGGAATACTACATATTTTTTTTTTTGGGTGTTATTAAAAAGAAGTTTCAGATTTGTCATTCACAACCATCTCTAAAATCTGAAAGTTGAATAAATTGATTTTGTTCTATCCTTCAACTTGCCTAAATTTGGTATATAATGTTCTAATTTGTACCAAAACTCAACATTAAATACAAAGATTCTGAATATGCTCTTATATGTTTGAAATATGTGTCTTCAATCGTAATGATTTAAGATGAGCTATAATGTGGAAGATACATATCTCAAAATATGATTTTGAAAGCCTCTATTGAGATTTTATTTTCACATTAAAAATATTTATTGTGCTTCATGTATACATTGCTGAAAAACTATGATTAAGAAATTGAGTTCTATAAATATATATATTTCAATGATCATCTATATGTTTTTCTCTCCTACATTATTAAAGACTTCCATCAATAGAGTGAATGATCTTAAAACTAGAAATATTTCAGCTCACTCAAATGATTCTAAAAGAAAGAAAATGTAAATGCGTTTGAAAGAAACTGAACTTCAATTGAATCATTTTCTGATTAATATTTCTATACATTTTCTCTAAGATTAGGAGAAAGCATAACTTGTTCTTAAAGGATTAGAAAGAGTGATTACTATAAATTTTGAATAATTCTAGATCACTCTACATTCTTGATGTCATAAAGTTTCAGTTTTATTCACGTTTATCATTAAAATCTGAAATTCAACAAAAGAAAAGAATGATTAAAGAGGAATGCATCTTTTGAGGGGGAGATTTAGATATCTTATCCTAAAGATACTTTAATGCATACCTTGAATTTTCTGGATTGATTTTGATGAACCTCCTTATATTGGAAGACATGCTTTAATTACCTTGAGATGAGCTTTATAAAGGTTGTCTTATCTCAAACCTTGAGTCTTATAAAAATGAGCTGAAACTTATAGAAAATATATTTTTGAGATTGATAATTTTATTGAACATTATCTTCAAATTCTAAACTCTTAAATGGAATGATCAATTGAGGGGGAGAAAGAAAATTTCAGAAGGAGAGGTCTTATGGAACTTAATTGCATAAATCTATAACTAAAGGAGAGGAAAAGAATACTAAATGAAAAGTGATCCTAATACTCTCCAATATGTATCATCTGAAATTTAAATCTGAAAATCTTTATGATACACCTTGAGGCTTGTTATTTGGTTAGTATATCTTATGCATCACTCATGAACCAAATTGCAATTCAAATAGTTGATCTTAAGAGCCTCTAATTTAATGAAAAAGGGGGAGAATAATGTGTTAAATTTGTTTAAGTATCTCTTAGAAAATCTATTTTGAACTTCACTAATGAGTCCTAATTGGCTTGCTCTTTAGAACTTCAATTTTGTGCCAATTCATTATTTTATGTATCCAATTGTGCTTATTTTCTAAAGGAATAAAAGAAAGTCTTTAAAAGAGCTCTAAGATGTATCAAAAACTGCATAAATTCATATTTTGGTATTTGTGCCCCAATGCTCTTATTATCATAAAAGAACTTTGAAGTCATTAAGAATTAATGATCCAACATGATGATATGTTTTTCAAGTATATAAGTTTTGGTCTTTTACTCTGAAAATTAATTAAATTGCTCTCATGTTGATAAAATACTTAATAGATTGAGCAAAAGATCTTAAATGAACAAGCTTTCATACTTATTATTGAAGAGAGGACAGATTTCCATTCGTGTTTTCCTTGAATATCATTTGTGGTACTTCTTGAATTAACTTAAGAAAGATTCCACCTACACTTAATTAGAAAACTATCTGTGGTATCAAATTAGAAAACTTCTTGAAATCACATTCGATGTGTTCTGCTCTGAAATTATCTTAATTGGCTCTGATCTATGCTTCTTAATCTGATTCTAACATTATTGACTTGATTTATATGATTCATATCCTTGCAATAATTTGACATGCAAATCAGAGTACAATAAGGAAAAGAAATATTTGAGTATTCTTATCTTTGTGCTTAATGTTTCACTATCTTTTTGATGTTGTCAAAAAGGGGGAGAAATATCTAAGTATATTTTATGCTCATAATGCTTTGTGTTTTGAATTGAATACAAATCAGCTTAAATTGAAATATGTTGATTGTGTTAAGCTGATTAAATCTAAAGCATTATCATGAAGTATGTTTTAAATATATATGTTTTCTACTTCATGCAACTTAGCTATGCATTACTTCTAGAACACAATATCTTTTATATTGCATATACTCCAAGTTTTGTCATCATCAAAAAGGGGGAGACTGATGACCCAAAGATTGATTTAAAGATTGATTTTGATGATCACAAAACCTTGAAGTATAAATACTAATGTTTGTGTTGCAAGGAGAAAGATATTTATTTTGCAAGGAACATAGCAAGTTGGAAGAACACAAGAAGGCCTCCAAAGCTCTCAAAAAAAGTTGTAAGAAAGCTGCAATTTATTGGCCCAAGTCTTAAGTTCAAAGGATTCAAATTAGAGGAGCAAATTCAAAGAAAAATTCAAAAGAATAGTCTCCGAGTCGACTCCTGAAGAATTCGAGTCGACTCCAATGCTTGTCGAGTCAACTCCAGAGTAGAACGAGTCGACTCCAGGGTGTAACAGACAGAAAAGTCAGAAAGCGATTTTCGACCCTGAGATTCGAGTCGACTCCTGTGGAACGCGAGTCGACTCCGATGGTTGGCAGGTCGACTCCAAAGAAAGCGAGAGTCGACTCTCAGTGGTACACAAAGAAAAAGTCAGAGAGCAGTTTTCGGACTCTGAGATCCGAGTCGACTCCCAGACAGCTCGAGTCGACTCCAAGGCAGCGCTACACCAAAATGGCAGAAGGCTGTGAACCGAGTCGACTCCGGAACAGTTCGAGTCGACTCCAAGACCAAACAAGCCAAAATACAGAGGATCAGTTTGCGGGCTCTGAGAGCCGAGTCGACTCGAAGAGAATTCGAGTCGACTCGAGGAAGAAAATCAGAAAGTATGTCCTCTGGATTCCTGAGAATGAGCCGACCCCCAAGTGCCCGAGTCGTCTCCAGCTACTGGCGAGTCGACTCCAGTTTGGTCCGAGTCGACCCGAGGACAAGGCATGCACAAGAATTCAAATTTGGAACAGTGGCCGAGTCGTCTCCAGTAAAGCACGAGTCGACTCCTGCAACAGACGAGTCGACTCCTGATCGCGCGAGTCGACTCCGATCCCAACGGTAATATTGTCAGGAAGTGCAGACTGTGTCCAACGGCTCTATTTTTGTCTCTAACGGCTATATTCTTGTTTCCACGCCATCTAAAGCTATAAAAACAAGAAGAGAGCTAGGGGAGAACTTATGGAAGTGGGAGAGAACATTTAGGGAAGAGATTCCAAAGAGATTACAAGGGAAATCTCCCATAAGCGCAAAAGGGCCATCCAAAGCGTAATAGAGAGAAGAAGAGCATCCAAGAGAATCCCAAAGCTTCCTCTCCATCCGTGTGCTGCCTCGGTGATCGTCTACTTCGTGCCAAATCTGAAGAGGGTCAAGTAAAGAAGAAGCCGAGCTCCTCCATCTTCAAAACTCGTTTGAGGGCTTCTCTTTACTCTATTTGTTTATATTGTTATATTTGCTTGTTTAAGAAGCTTTGATTTGTTTTAAACGTTGTCTTTAATATCTTGTAACTTGATTCAATCAAGGGATTGAATCAAGGGGTTAAGGTTTGTTGGTGAGCCAAAGGGAAAACCAACGGTGAGAGGTTTGTTGGTGAGCCTAGGTCAAAATCAACGGTGTAAGGGTTTGATTGTGATCCCGAGAAAACAATCGGGGAGGTTCTAGTCGGTGAGCCTGGGAAAACCGACCGAGTTCGTTGTGCGCTCGTAAAACAACAAGTTGGGTTGTGAGCTTGTAAAACAACCAACTGTAATCTGTAGGATTATAGTGAAATTCCCAAGAGGTCTTAGGGAGTGGATGTAGGTGCTGGGGTGCATCGAACCACTATATGTTTGTTGTGTTTGTAATGCTTCTTGTTATTGTCTAACTAACACACTTACTTACTTAGATAAATTGCTTGCTTAACTCTTATCCGCGCATCCTTTAGTTGCAAGCATATTCAATCAAGTCACATTCTATACATCAAACTGTTGCTAAGTTTAACTCTCACTGTGCATCTATACAACTTAGCATAATTAATCAAAAAGTTTCAGAAATAGCTTAAAAGTTTTAAAAGACCCAATTCACCCCCCCTCTTGGGTTGTATCTACTGGGCAACATGAGGGAAGGTGGGACGCCTCCCCTTCACGCCATTTGAAATTGGGTTGGTTTTGGATGAGATTTCCCTAACAAACTCAAGTTTATCCTTATCCCTTCTTTTGTTCTCACGCCTCCACCTCTTGTGTGCACCCTCCCTGAGTGCCACATCAGCATTTCAGCACCTCCCTCACGCCCAAGACTCCTTTCCCACGTCCTCCTCTAAGTCCTATTGCCATTAGGACTCCACACAACCCAATTCAGCCTAAAAAAATTGGTCTAGCCAATTTCAGCCCCCACAAAATTGGTGCCTAATTTTGGTCCATTGGCTGACCCTCCTTGAACCCAATCTCACCAACCAGCAACCCATCTTCTTCCTCCTTCCTTCCACCACAAAGAACCCTAGCCTCCATTGCCATTGCTTGAAAAAAAAAAAAAAAGAGAAGAAAGATTCAGCCATCCTCAAGAAGAAAAAATTCTGCAGCCCACCCCGATTGCGTCAATTGGTATCAGAGCGAATCCTTGTCGCCATGAGTACCAGAAGTGGTCGCCCCTACAACAATGAACGACAACGTGCTGAGATGATGGCCGAGCTCATCCGGCAAGTGGCGGCCTTGAATCAGAAGGTGGAAGTTGTTTGGGATCGTCTCTTCCCCGAGCCAAACAATCTTGAAGATGAACATGCTGTCCCCGCGCAACCTGAAAATTCAGAAGTGCCATTTGGAGGAGACCCCGATGTTGAAGCATTCTCCCCCAGGGGTCTATCACCCCAAAGGCCACCTAGGGATCAGCGGATGCCCCCTCCAAACATTCCTCGTATGGGGAATAATTTCAGGAACCCCTATGTTCATCAAAATCAGCGGGAGCGCCATGATCTCGACGATGTCATGAAGCGGGTTCGTGTAGAAGTTGCTGATTACAGCGGAAGCATGGACCCAACCTACTTCCAGGATTGGTTGATGTCTCTCGAAGACTACTTCGAATGGTTCAGCATGCCCAATGAAACCAAGGTGCGATTCGTGAAGATGAAGGTCAAGGGCCAAGCACGCATATGGTGGCATAGCGTTGAAGAGAAGCTTCATCGACTCCGACAGCCCCCTATCAATGATTGGGAGGAGATGAAACTTCGTTTGAAGGAAAAGTATCTTCCCCTTGATTATGAGGAGACACTCTTCGAAGAACTTCTGAAACTTCGTCAAGGAAGCTCTTCCGTAGAGGAGTATACGGCCCGATTCCATGAGTTGATGATCCGCAGCAACCTCACGGAGACGGATCGACAGTCCCTAACTCGGTACCGATCCGGGCTGAGGGATGACATCAAGAGGGAGCTAATGACAACGCGCATCTTCAGCCTAGGGGAGGCATACCAACTCGCCATTCGAGTTGAATCGCAGCTACGACAAAGACGCCCTGCGCAAGCACCAGTTGTACGACGATTTTCCGAGCGCAGCACCAACCGAGGAGTTCCATTTCCTCGAGGTAACGCCCCTGCTTTCAGATCTGAAACCTCTGTAAATAGAAGTACATATCAGGAAAGGGGTGCTCCAAGGGCTAATGAAAAGGGTAAAGGTCCTATGCCACAATCCACACCGCAAGGGAAGAATCCTGTTGAATGCTACAAGTGCGGCGGGCGAGGCCATTTCGCCGTTGTTTGTCCTACCCGAGACCAACGATTTGCATTGGTATGCGAGGAGGATGAGATCATAGGGCCCTCTGAAGTCACTCCTCCCTCTCAGCCCGCTGATGAAGAGGGAAATGAAGGAAACGAAGAACATGATGAAGAAGCCCCTGCGGTGGAGTTAGAAGCTTCAGATCTACCTGTGTGCGTCGTGCGGCGGGTT
Organism: Phoenix dactylifera; assembly: GCF_009389715.1. Classification (NCBI taxonomy): domain Eukaryota; kingdom Viridiplantae; phylum Streptophyta; class Magnoliopsida; order Arecales; family Arecaceae; genus Phoenix; species Phoenix dactylifera. The sequence continues at coordinate 55,938 of NW_024068416.1, read as the reverse complement.
CTTACGGGTTGCAAGCTGGAGGAGAACGTGGAGGAAGATTGGAGGCGCACCAATATCTTCCACACTCGCGTCGAGCATGCCAACAAGTCTCTAAACCTCATCATTGACAATGGAAGCTGCATGAATATCATTTCCGAAGAAGTGCTGAAAAAGCTGAATCTGAAACCGGTACCGCATCCAAAGCCGTATCGGATAAGTTGGATCGAAGACTCCTCCATCCCTGTTAAACAAAGATGCTTGATCAGTTTTTCACTTGGTAAGGACCTCCGAGATGAAGTATGGTGCGATGTTCTGCCCATGAAAGCGTGCCATCTTCTTCTAGGAAGACCTTGGTTGTATGATCGTAGTGTCGAGTATGATGGTCGATCCAATTGTTATTCTCTATATTGTGCCAACAAAAGAGTTGTGTTAAAGCCCCTTAGGATCACTGATTTTACCTCTGAAAATCTGATAATCCAACGGGTTTTAACCATGAGAAAGTTTGAAGCTTGTAGCCGAGAGATGGGGGTCATGTATGCACTAATGGCTAGGGAAGTTGGGGCTGAAATTTCAGAAGTTGTTCCTCCTGATTTCAAGTCTATATTGGATGATTTCTCTGATGTAACCCCTGAGGACCTTCCCAAGGAGCTTCCACCGATGAGGGACATCCAACATGCCATAGATTTGGTGCCGGGTTCAAGTTTACCGAATCTTCCTGCATACCGGCTGAATCCTAGAGAACATGAGGAGCTTCACCGCCAAGTCCAAGAACTTTTGGACAAGGGATTCATCCAAGAGAGCCTCAGTCCATGTGCCGTTCCGGCTCTACTTACTCCCAAGAAGGATGGTTCATGGAGGATGTGCGTGGACAGCAGAGCAATCAACAAGATTACAGTGAAGTACCGCTTCCCGATCCCGCGGCTTGACGACATGCTGGATTTGTTGCATGGAGCCACCATCTTCTCCAAGTTGGACCTTCGAAGTGGCTACCACCAGATCAGAATCAGACTTGGGGATGAGTGGAAGACGGCATTTAAGACCAAGGATGGCCTCTATGAATGGATGGTTATGCCGTTTGGTCTCTCCAATGCGCCAAGTACTTTCATGCGGGTTATGAATCAAGTGCTGAAACCGTATATTGGGCGCTTTGTGGTTGTTTATTTTGATGACATTTTGATTTTCAGTCGTAGCCGTGTGGAGCATCAGCAACATCTTCGCCGAGTGCTTCTTACACTCCGATCAGAAAAACTTTATGTTAACCTGAAGAAGTGCTTCTTTGCTGAATCACAAGTACCATTCCTTGGTTTCATAATTTCAGATCAAGGTGTTGCAGCGGATCCGGAGAAAGTTCGTGCCATTCGGGAGTGGCCGATGCCAAGTAACATTCATGAGGTGAGGAGCTTCCATGGCTTGGCTTCCTTCTACCGCCGGTTCATAAGAAATTTCAGCAGCATAGTAGCACCAATCACCAATTGTATGAAGGCTGAAAATTTCCGTTGGACGCCGGCCGCCACTAGAGCCTTTGAAGACATCAAGGAACGTCTAACCCAAGCCCCATTTCTTCGACTTCCAGACTTTGATCAGCTCTTCGAGGTCGCTTGTGATGCTTCTCATATTGGGATTGGTGGAGTTCTGAGCCAAGAAGGTCATCCCGTCGCCTTCTACAGCGAAAAGCTCAACGACGCCAAGCGAAGGTATTCCACTTATGATATTGAGTTTTATACTGTGGTTCAAACTCTTAAACATTGGAAGCATTATCTTCTACATCGAGAGTTTGTCATGTATACCGACCATGACTCTTTAAAGTACATCAATTCACAAAAGAAGCTAAGTGCGCGACATGCGAGATGGGTGGATGTACTGCAGCAATTTACTTTTGTATTGAAGCATAGGCCTGGTGCAGAAAATAGAGTCGCTGATGCCCTTAGCCGGAAGACACATATTCTCACCCTCTTGAATGCAGAAGTAACGGGCTTCAATGATCTGAAAAATCTATATTCTACTGATGCATATTTTCAGTCTATCTACACCGAAATTTCAGCAGGAAGTCACCGGCAGCATTCTGATTTTTCAATCCATGACGGCTTTCTCTTCCGTGGCACACGCCTATGTATTCCAGAAACCTCTCTTCGCGACCACATCATCCGGGAGGTTCATGGGGGAGGTCTTGCTGGTCACTTCGGGCGTGACAAGACCGTCGTTATGATGGAGGATAGGTTCTATTGGCCGACCTTGCGCAAGGATGTCCACCGAATCATCAAACATTGCCGAACTTGTCAACTAGCCAAGGGAACAAAATCCAATGCCGGCCTCTACTCTCCACTGCCATTGCCGAGCTCACCATGGGAGGACCTCAGCATGGACTTCGTGCTTGGGTTGCCCAAGACGGTACGAGGACATGATTCTATTTTTGTCATTGTTGACAGGTTTTCAAAGATGTCGCACTTTGTGCCCTGTGCGAAGACTTATGATGCATCACGAGTTGCTGATTTGTTCTTAAAAGAAGTGGTTCGTCTACATGGGCTCCCGAAGACTATTGTATCTGATCGTGATGTCAAGTTCGTTGGCTATTTTTGGAAGACACTTTGGGCGAAGCTTGGCACCCGTCTTTCCTTCTCCAGCGCCTATCACCCCCAAACCGATGGGCAGACCGAGGTGGTCAACCGCAGTCTTGGGAACCTTCTTCGATGCTTAGTCCGGGATCATGTGAAGTCATGGGATCTGATTTTACCCCATGCCGAGTTTGCCTACAACAGCAGTGTCAACCGTACCACAGGATTGTCACCTTTCGAGATTGTTCTCGGGTTGAAACCGCGGCGGCCTATTGATCTTGTACCACTTCCCATCAACACAAGGACCAGCGAAGGTGGTGAAGACTTCGCTAGGCACATACAAGATATCCATGCTGAAGTTCGACGTCGTTTGGTCACCAACACCGAGATTTACAAGCAACAAGCAGACTTGAAGCGACGTCCCCTGGAATTCAAAGAAGGAGACCTTGTGATGATGCGGTTGAGTGCTGAACGCTTCCCTCGCAGAAATTTTCAGAAGCTACATCCTCGTCGCGCCGGCCCCTTCAAGGTAGTGAAACGAATGGGACCTAATGCATATGTGCTTGATTTGCCTGAAGACTTGCAGGTTAGCCCAATTTTCAATGTTGAAGACCTGCAGCTCTACGAAGGTCACTTTGCTGAAGATGAAGACCCTCCAGCCGTACCCCCATCATTACCACGTCGATCAGCCCCTAAAGACACCATTGAAGACATCTTGGATGATCAGATTGTGTCCACACGTCGAGGGGGATATCAGAAATTTTTAGTTAAATGGAAGGGCAGACCAATTTTCAGATTGCTCTTGGTTGAAGACGGAAGAAGTCCAACGGCTGAACCCGGATCTCTACGAGCTCTATCAGTCACAGAACTCGACAGAGTCGAGTCTTTTTCCAGCCGGGGAGAGTTGATGCAGGAGCACCTTCCTCATTCTAATGGCGTGGGACATTGGGTGAGGGGTGAAAAGAATTTGAGTCCAAGCTGAAATTAGATTGAGTCCATGCAATAAGTGATTTGATTCACAATGGGTTAGCCTCTTCACAATGAATTAAATTGAGTCCAAGGCGTGAATGGGTCCATGGCTAATTAGAAGTGTTCACATGTCAAAAGAAAGAGAAGTTCAACCATGAAGACCTCTCACATGTGGAAGAAATTCAGAGTTCAAATCCAGTTGAAATCCGTGACAGATTGAACACCATATGGTATTTTGAAGATTTTGGAAGCTACAGAAGTCTGATTAAGTTGATTCAAATTTTGTTGGAAAGTAGACATCCGTAGCTTTCCAATGACTATAAGAACATGAAATTTGGAGATCAGATAAAATTTGAGGAGTCTCCCGAACTTCATGCTGATGTTGGTACCCGAGAAGGAGTTCCACCTAGATTCCAACTCGTGGCATGCGGCTGAATTTCTTTTGATGGGTTTCAATCCACACGCCATAAGGAATGGATTCCTAGGTGTCTAGGCTTAGGTGTCAAGGCCTTTGATTGGTCAATTAGAAAATTTAAATTTTGAATTGAGTCCTCATGTAATTAGGAGTCCAATTTAAAATTCTGTGCCAACCTTTCTTTCTATATAAAGAAGGGTATGATGAATGAAGTTAGTTTTCTTTTGGATTTCGAAATTATGGTTTGTTTGCGTGAAGAGAGGCTACTCCTCTTGCTGGTGCGATGCCAAAGGGGCTGAGGGAAGGTGGGACGCCTCCCCTTCACGCCATTTGAAATTGGGTTGGTTTTGGATGAGATTTCCCTAACAAACTCAAGTTTATCCTTATCCCTTCTTTTGTTCTCACGCCTCCACCTCTTGTGTGCACCCTCCTTGAGTGCCACATCAGCATTTCAGCACCTCCCTCACGCCCAAGAATCCTTTCCCACGTCCTCCTCTAAGTCCTATTGCCATTAGGACTCCACACAACCCAATTCAGCCTAAAAAAATTGGTCTAGCCAATTTCAGCCCCCACAAAATTGGTGCCTAATTTTGGTCCATTGGCTGACCCTCCTTGAACCCAATCTCACCAACCAGCAACCCATCTTCTTCCTCCTTCCTTCCACCACAAAGAACCCTAGCCTCCATTGCCATTGCTTGAAAAAAAAAAAAAAAAGAGAAGAAAGATTCAGCCATCCTCAAGAAGAAAAAATTCTGCAGCCCACCCCGATTGCGTCATAAATATTATAAAAAAAATCAATAATAATAATAATAATAATAATAAATAAAAAATACTAATAATAATAATAATAATAAAATTTTGCTAACATGCAGGTTTGGGGGTTTTTGGCCCTAATTGTCACTTTACCCACCTATATCAGGTAACTTCTCCTCTGTCCTATTACTGCTTTAAATCTTCTTCAACATTGAGGACAATGTTAGATTTAGGTATGGGGGTGAGAATATTTTTGATTTTTTTTATGCCAAAAAATTAAAATTAAAATTTTTAAAAAAAAGGAGTTCAAATTTTTAACTCAAACTCTAATCGTTTTGGCTGTACAAACTAGGAATTGCTTTGACAATAGCTTTGAGTTAAGGAATATGATAGCAGTTCTAGCTTGAGTTTTCATCCCACCTATCTTCTGCTAACATGATACAAGATGATTTAGCACCAACACGTAAGCACATGAATAGTGGGGTATGTATACTTGCAACTAATATGAATACTTTTAATCTTCGGGATAATTTAAAGTTATATGTGTGATGAACACCCTAATCAAAAAAAAAAGAAAAAAAAGATAAAATAAAATAAAAATAATGAGTTTATTTTAAGTCTTCTCACTGAGTAACCGGGCCTCTTGCCTGACAAACAGCGAGTGTTCGCGTAAAAAGGTGAGGATGATTGAGATTAAACTCTGAGTGACTAATTTGGCCTTGAAGTCTAGTTAACTTGAGTTATTAAGCCTGTTAGGATGTCTCTACACCTAGTGCCCTGAGCCATCTGGATCGGGAGTTATTGGCCTAACGCTCGCTACATGGGTCAGCTAGAAAGCTAAATAAGACTAGATATTGCACAAGTCATTCTTCTTAGCATTCAGTCTGATAAAAAAAATAAAATAAATAAATAAATAAATAAATATGGGGTGTACATTACCATTTAACTCTAGAAAGTCTTGAAAATTAGAGTGATTATGTTGGAAGTAAGTGAAAGCCACTCATTTATATGATACTATCTTGCACCTCACTACATTCTTGACTTGTTAGCAGATAGATAGGGAGTAATGGAACTTGAGTTAGAGTCTGCTTAAATATGATAGCAATAAGTCTTTATTGTCCTTGCAATTCTAAATTCATACAGTAATACTTGTTCAAATTTCGAGTTAAAAATTGAAAATCTCTGACTGATGAAGTTTGTGGGTAACTTCACTGCAAACCCTCATGAGACAACACTCGTCCACTAGGGTAACCTAGGGGTTTAAAGGCTTGTCGCACGTGCTAAGTGCAATCGTGATTCCCTACGAAAATGGGTACATATCCTAGTTTTGTGTATTTAGTTTAAAAAAAAAAAAAAGAAAAAAAAAGAGAGAGTCATAAGTTAGACTAAATCTTTTTGTGCCCTCATTTTATCGTTTGCTTGTTAATTGCTAGAGACTAGCAATAAGCTAGTTGGGGGGTGTGATGAGAGCACAAAAGTGCGACCTACATGTCACCTAAATTAGTATTATTGCTAACCGATAATGATAAATTCACTGGATTAATATTATATTTGGGTTTGACACAGATTTTCATAAATTAGAGATAAAATGCACATTGAGTACAAATTTGACTAAAGAAGGATCCCTTCCCAGATCCGATCCGGTTGAAGATCGGGTCGGGTCCGAGTCAGGTTCAGGTCCAAATCAGGTCCAATTTCTTTGTGCTTTTGGAAAAGAATTTTGGGCAAATTTAATTTGGCCATATCATAACTATGAGGTGCTGGGTAACCCATGTTAGATGTATGCCCTAGAAGCCAATTTGGCTGACACATTGTTGATTCTAGGGACATAATTTTGTACTTGACTATTTATTATTGAATAAATAAAAGGCATCTTTTTCATTCATATTGTTTATGTGTCTATGAATCGTCCAAGAAATTAATAAGATGATGATACATATTCTCAAGAGTTGAGAATTTGAGCCATGTATCATTAGTGATTAATTTCTAAATGCTCCTGATCAATGGATCATCACGAGGACGGTGATCGATCCGATCAGTGCACAGATCACTTTTCTTCTGGATGGACGAGACTTGAGTCCACAGTGTAGGGACACTGAAGTGATAGTGCAGGTGCTTGTTAGAGAACAAGGGTACTGAGCGTGACCAAGACAAGAAGTCACTTGGATGTCTATCCACTCGTCAGTGACTTGCTTGATGTTGCAGTAGTGTGACTGGTCCTTTGACCTGCGGTGCTTCGGCTACTCACAGTGAGGTTATTGTAGTTTGACTGCACACATACATGGTCTCTAGCCATATGGGTCCATGCAGTGTAGATTGGCTGCAGTAGGTTCACTGTAGGAGTAGGGTATGCACCTATAAGGAATCTATCGACCTTGATAGAAGAGGAGTGATCCTATGTGATTTGTTAGACTGAGTTCTAAGACCTTGGCCAGGGCAGTAATATAAAGTGGAAAAGGGGTTTTCCACTATCGAACTCAAGTCGAATAAATCTTGACATATGACAGACGATGGGGTTTGACGAGTTGTCCATGACCTCCGTCCTGTAGGGATCCACGATAGTAGGATTGTATCACACGTTAACTGCACCTAGAGGTTCATCATTCCATTCTGCTGGGTAGCCACTACATGCTGCTAGGTGTCACTGGTGGATGGTGGGACTCATAGGGATTATCTTGATGATCGATAAACCCTAATGAGTTGAGTTGGAATCGTTCCAACCCATTGAAAGGAGTTTTCAATGATATTGAGATAGAGATCACAATATATCTCACTACCAGTCAGAATAGAACCTATGGGGTCACACACACTAGAAGTATTGACCGATCCGATGGTTGAAATCGTGATTAGGAATCACAAGTAATCAATTTGATTGATAAGAAGTTGAAGAAAGGAACAAAGGGAATTAATTAATTGGACTTGAAACAAGAGTCCTACTTCGGGTAGGATTCCTAGAGTCCTAATTGGATTAGGAGTGGGAATTCTAGTTGGAGTAGGACTGGGATTTCTACTTGGAATAGGATTCCTACAATCCTAATGAGATTAGGAATTTTGAATTAAAATTGGATTCCTACTTGGAGTAGGATTCCTAGAAATCCTAATTGGATTAGGACTTCGGATTCAAATAGAGTCCTAATTGGATTAGGACTAAAATTAAATACATCCTAATTGGATTAGGATTCCTTAAGTCTAAATTAATTATTAATCTAATGAATCAACATGACTTCTAATTGGATTAGGATTGAAGAGTTCAATTGAGTCATGGTTCATTCAAGTCCTAATTGGATTAGGACTAGCATAGATTGAACCCAAAATTGGCTAATCCTAATTAGATTAGGATTAAACCATGAGAGAGGCACCTAATCCTCTTTGGAAGAGGATTAGGCTAACCAAGTAAGAGGGGCATCAGCCCCTCTCCAATTGGTTAGGGCGACAAGAAGAGAGAAGGGGCCGGCGCTCCAAAGAAAGAAGGTTGTCAAGGGCTCCTAACTTGTAGGAGCCCTTGATGCTTATAAAAAGGGACCTAGGGCCGGCGCCCTAGGTGTGTGCTCTCTTCCCCCTCTTGCTGCCGCCACCAGCCCCTCTCCTCTCTTAGTTCAGCCGCAAGCAAGGGAAAAGGATCTCCAAGTGTTGGCGGCCTCCTCCCCTTCCCTTCCTTCATCCAACGCAAGGAACAAAAGAAGGCTGCGTGGGGTTCTTTCTTCTTCCTCATCTTCATCCTTCTTCTTCCTCCTCTCAAGCACAATCAAGGGTTGATTGAAAGAGAGGAGATCAGCCATCAAAAGAAGTCTTTGCAAGGGAGCTAGCACCCCGGGAAGACAAGAAAGATTTGATCGGTCCTCTACTTCGTGTGGATATCCGTAGAGGCCGGACGTTTGAACGGCTTCAAGCGAACCCTCTTCCAAAAACCACGAATTCAGATTTGCGGTGATCATCTACCCGCGCAAGGTGAAGATTTGATCTTCCTAATAGTTTTAAAAGTTTTAATTCTTACCTAATTACGAAAGGTCCCGAAACAACGTTCATGCGATGAACGTCGAACCCGTGCATGCCGATTCCGCTGCCATCTGATTTTTGTTTTGAAATATCAGTGGCATGGGCGGGTTCCCAACAGTGGTATCAGAGCCTAGGCTTCGTAGATTAAGGTAAGAATTAAATATCTAAAGGCTAATTAGATCTGAAAATTGAATGATCATGCATGCTGAAAAATTCTGCATGCAGATTTTTCAGGGGTGCTGATTTTTGCATGCTGATTTTTATGTGATAAAATGATGATTCTAATTACATTGTTAATGGGATTACAAAGTTTAGAATCATGATTAGCATGATCAGCGACCTATGTCATGATACAATCAGTTAGTTTTCAGATCTGAAAATTATAATTGTTGCATACGGTGATGATCATAGGATTCAACCCCTTTTGGTATCAAATGTAATGACCTGCGATGTGATCTGCGATGTCATGTAATTTTTCAGATGCTTGCATGCATCTTATTTGATGTTTTGAGAGGCCTGCGTGCCTCCTAAAAGGAGATGTAATTTATTTTTATTTTTATTTTACATCTGGTTGTATTTCTGTGATGTGATGTACATCAACGATCAAGTTGAAGCAAAGGCATGAGATGAAAGGTGATCTAAGCGGTTGATGGCGATGGGATCAAGAGTTGATCAAGGATCGAATCAAGGAGGCTTAGAACCAATTCAAGAGTTGAAGACCACTTGATCGATTGATGTGCATGTGCTTGTAATACGACCTAATTAGAATCCATGATCATCACCTATTTAAAGTTTAACTTTATTTGATGCTGCGATTATAACTGCCTGTGATGTACCGTTTGCATGAGATGTGAATGCGAGTCGGGTAGATAGGTTTACATGTGATGTAGCAAACCCAATTGAGACCTAAATCAAAACCTCCTCAATCAAGTCGAGAGTGAACCGACATGAGCAAGTCATATTAGATTAATTGATCTAATTGGTGTCTAGGAAAGCATGAAAGGTGGTTACTTAATTAGGACCTTACTCTCTGAGTAAGGGGAGCCTCCCACCTGCTTACCTGGCCAATTGTTCGATTACCTCTTATGAAGGGCTCAAGTTGCAAACACTAAGACCTGATTAACCAATATTAAGTCAATAGGTCTTCCACTGTAGTAGAGCTGCTAAGGCCTTTCTGATGTTGATTTGTCTCGGCTGGACACAGTGGTCAAGTTGCATTGGGGGGCTGGACCTCTCTATAGACATGAGATGTTGTAGGGTAAAGGTGGGGTTGGGCACCAATAACTGTTAGGTGAGGACCCAATGACGACTTTATTCCTACGGTTATACGGTGGGTCTGACTTAACTAAGAAATGGGACCAATAACTGTTAGGTGAGGTCTTCATGGCTTAGAGACCAAGTTACACTGCAACATGCTTGAGAAGCATTGTACAAGAGTTGTACACTCATCCATCTATGTGTCACCAATAACTGTTAGGTGAGGTGGCATGTAAATCGGTGGGACCGCAGTACCCACTAAAAACCCTAGTCGTGTGGGATTTCCGTTTTTCTACCAGGAGAGTGTGAGGGATTCGAGAAAATAGTGGGAGTTACATTTGTTCTAAAAGACCTTAGAACAGATTAGGATCAAGTACAAAAGTCTAACTAGAATCTTTACTCTCTGCAGATACAATGTCGGCTTCAAACCCTCTGACCCGTATTCTTGAGACCAACCGACTGACCGGAACCAATTACAAAGACTGGCTTAGAAATCTCAAAATAGTTTTGGACTGTGAGAAGATAGGCTACATACTCGATTCAGATATCCCCACACTACCAGCACGTCCTACTGATGTTCAGCGTAAGTTGCATAAAAAGTGGTTGGATGATGACATTAGAGTAAAATGCTATATGATGGCATCCATGTCTAATGAACTCCAATGCCAGCATGAAAATATAAAGACTGCTAGGGACATACTGGCACACCTGCAAGAGTTGTATGGTGAGCAGAGTCGCACAGCTCGTTTTGAAGTGTCCAAGAGGCTTTTCAAAGCGAAGATGCGCGAGGGGCAGTCTGTCCATGATCACGGTCTGACCATGATCAAGGACCTAGAGGAGCTTGAGAAGCTCGGTATGGACATGCACAAGGAATTACAAGTGGATTTGATCCTACAGTCACTTCCTGATTCATTTGGTCAGTTTATAGTAAACTACCACATGAATAAGATTGAATGCACTAAGACTGAACTAATCAACATGTTGGTAACTGCTGAGGGAGCCTTGAAAGGTTCAAGGGGCAATGTCCTTGCTGCTGAGTTGACTTCTGGTTCCAAGAGAAAGTCTACTTGGAAGAAAAAGAAGCCTGCTAAGAAGCAGAAGAAAGACAAGAAGCCAAAGAAGGAAGTTCAAAAGAAAAGTGCTAACGACAAAGGAAAATATTTCCACTGCAATGTCGAAGGCCACTGGAAGAGGAACTGTCCTTCATACCTCGAGAGCCTGAAGAACAAGAAAGGTGACACACCTTCGGAAGGTATAGACTTGCTCATAATTGAAACTAATCTAACGGTTTCTTCTACTTCTAGTTGGGTTATAGATTCTGGTTCTAGTGCTCATCTGTGCACTACCATGCAGGGTCTAAAGGAAAGTAGAAGGCTGGCGGAAGGTGCGGTAACCCTTCGGGTTGGCAACGGGGCAAAAGTTGCTGCTGTGGCTGTGGGCACCTACCATCTGCGACTACCGTCTGGATTTAGTTTAATACTTAGAGACTGCTATTATGTACCTGTTGCTAGCAGAAATTTAATTTCTGTTTCATGTCTAGCACAGGAAGGTCATGTTTTTACATTTGACAAAGACTGCTGTTCTATTTATTTAAGAAATAAAATAGTCGCACGCGGTTTCATGATTGACAGTCTCTATCATTTACATATGGATGTATCTGTGAATGTTACCGAGCAAGATGTGAGTGCCAAAGGATCCAAAAGATCCATAGATGAGATAAACCAAAGATATTTGTGGCACCTCAGGCTTGGCCATATTGGAGAGGACAGAATGAACAAAATGGATAAAGATGGGCTTTTAAGCTCATTGACTTCCGAGTCATATCCAGTTTGCGAGTCCTGTCTTCAAGGAAAAATGGCAAGACTGCCCTTTGTAGGACATGGGGAGAGGACCACTGAATTACTTGCCCTAGTACATACAGATGTATGTGGCCCATTCGATGTGCTAGCCAGGGGACGTTATTCTTACTTCATTACCTTTACCGATGATTACTCACGGTATGGGTATGTGTATCTTATGAGACACAAGTCTGAGTCTTTTGAAAAGTTCAAAGAGTTCAAGAATGAAGTAGAAAAACAAACTGGAAAACCTCTTAAGGCTCTTCGATCAGATCGAGGAGGAGAATACCTTAGTGGGGAATTCCGGGACTATCTCAAAGAAAACGGCATAGTCTCACAATGGACACCTCCGGGTACACCTCAACTCAACGGGGTGTCAAAGAGGAGGAATCGGACCCTATTGGATATGGTCAGGTCCATGATGAGCTTCACTGATTTACCTATGTTCCTTTGGAGAGATGCCTTACTCACAGCAATTTATTTATTGAATAGAGTTCCCTCTAAATCCGTTCCTACCACACCGTATGAGATATGGCATGGTAAGAAACCAAGTCTGGGTCATCTCAAGATTTGGGGATGTCCGGCCCACGTCAAGAGACTACAGGCGGACAAGTTAGAGGCTAGGACCATAAGTGCTCGTTTTATAAGATATCCTAAAGAGTCATTAGGATACAATTTTTACGTCTCAGAGGATCACAATGTGTTTGTGAGCCGTCATGCCATCTTCTTGGAAAATCAGTTTATCCTTGATAGAGGCAGTGGGAGGAAAATTGAGCTTGAAGAGAAAGTCTCTGAAAAGCAACGAGTCATGGATCCTATTGAACCCATTCATACAGAGCCAGTACACGATGTCCCTCGACCACCTCGTAGATCTAGTAGGGTCTCCCATCCTCCCGATAGATACTTAGGTATACTAGAAGAGGATACCGAGGAAATGTTCCTAGTGGGAGATAGGGATCACATACAGGATCCCAAAACCTACAACGAGGCGATATCTGATATCGATTCCAAGAAATGGCTGGAAGCAATGAAGTCAGAGTTAGACTCCATGCGTTCCAACCAAGTCTGGACCTTAGTAGACCCACCAGAAGATATTGTACCTATTGGATGCAAATGGATCTACAAAAGGAAGATAGGTTCGGATGGAGAGGTAGAGACCTATAAGGCAAGGCTTGTGGCGAAAGGGTATAGTCAGCGCGAAGGCATTGACTATCAGGAGACCTTTTCACCTGTAGCCATGCTAAAATCCATCCGAACATTGCTTGCCATTGCAGCATTTCATGATTATGAAATCTGGCAGATGGATGTGAAAACTGCTTTCCTGAATGGATATCTTGATGAAGATATCTATATGGAACAGCCTTTGGGTTTCACTTCCAGTGATGGAGATCGCAAGGTCTGCAAGCTGCAAAGGTCCATCTATGGACTAAAGCAAGCATCTCGGAGTTGGAACACTCGTTTCGATGACGCAATCAAAACGTTTGATTTCATCAAAAACGAAGAGGAACCGTGTGTTTATAAAAAGGTTAGTGGGAGTGCTGTCGTTTTTCTCGTACTGTACGTAGATGACATTCTCCTGATTGGGAATGATATTCCTATGCTAACCTCGGTCAAGGTCTGGTTGTCAAAAGAATTCTCCATGAAAGACATTGGGGAAGCATCCTATATTTTGGGAATAAAGGTCTATAGAGATAGATCTAAAAGGATGCTTGGCCTTTCACAGAAAATGTACATAGAGGAGGTGCTGAAGAGGTTCAGCATGGAAAACTCCAAGAGGGGTCTCTTACCCCTAAGACATGGAATTCATCTCTCCAAGAAGATGTGCCCCAACACATCTGAAGAGATTCAACGCATGAGCAAGATTCCCTATGCATCGGCAATAGGAAGCCTCATGTATGCCATGCTGTGTACACGACCTGATATAGCTCTTGCTGTGAGTGTCACAAGCAGATATCAGTCGGATCCAGGCAAGAAGCACTGGATAGCTGTGAAGAACAGTCTTAAGTACTTGAGAAGAACTAAGGACATGTTCTTGGTCTTTGGGAGAAGATCAGAGTTGAAGGTAGAAGGATGCACACATATTGATGATAGAAAGTCTACATCAGAATTTGTGTAATTGTGATTCAGTAAATTGGAAAGAGTTCCAAATAACCGATCATTATAGATTCTACCTTAGAAGCTGAATGTTAAGCCGTATCTAAGGGTGCAGTGGAAACCTTCTGATTAAAAGTTAATTGCAGAGTTAGGTGTAATGTCATTAGATGCCATAACACTTTACTGCGATAACATTGGCACCATAGCACTAGCTATGGAGCCATGGTCTCATCAGAAGTCTAAGCACATAGAGCGGCGCTTCCATCTCATACGCGACTATGTTGAGAAGAAATATGTAGAGGTGCAGAGAGTAGACTCCGCGGATAACGTGGCAGACCCGTTCACTAAGCAGCTGAGTCAGCAAAAGACTGAAGCCCACCTTGAGAAGATGGGCCTAAGATATATGACCAATTGGCTTTAGTGCAAGTGGGAGATTGTTAGATGTATGCCCTAGAAGCCAATTTGGCTGACACATTGTTGATTCTAGGGACATAATTTTGTACTTGACTATTTATTATTGAATAAATAAAAGGCATCTTTTTCATTCATATTGTTTATGTGTCTATGAATCGTCCAAGAAATTAATAAGATGATGATACATATTCTCAAGAGTTGAGAATTTGAGCCATGTATCATTAGTGATTAATTTCTAAATGCTCCTGATCAATGGATCATCACGAGGACGGTGATCGATCCGATCAGTGCACAGATCACTTTTCTTCTGGATGGACGAGACTTGAGTCCACAGTGTAGGGACACTGAAGTGATAGTGCAGGTGCTTGTTAGAGAACAAGGGTACTGAGCGTGACCAAGACAAGAAGTCACTTGGATGTCTATCCACTCGTCAGTGACTTGCTTGATGTTGCAGTAGTGTGACTGGTCCTTTGACCTGCGGTGCTTCGGCTACTCACAGTGAGGTTATTGTAGTTTGACTGCACACATACATGGTCTCTAGCCATATGGGTCCATGCAGTGTAAATTGGCTGCAGTAGGTTCACTGTAGGAGTAGGGTATGCACCTATAAGGAATCTATCGACCTTGATAGAAGAGGAGTGATCCTATGTGATTTGTTAGACTGAGTTCTAAGACCTTGGCCAGGGCAGTAATATAAAGTGGAAAAGGAGTTTTCCACTATCGAACTCAAGTCGAATAAATCTTGACATATGACAGACGATGGGGTTTGACGAGTTGTCCATGACCTCCGTCCTGTAGGGATCCACGATAGTAGGATTGTATCACACGTTAACTGCACCTAGAGGTTCATCATTCCATTCTGCTGGGTAGCCACTACATGCTGCTAGGTGTCACTGGTGGATGGTGGGACTCATAGGGATTATCTTGATGATCGATAAACCCTAATGAGTTGAGTTGGAATCGTTCCAACCCATTGAAAGGAGTTTTCAATGATATTGAGATAGAGATCACAATATATCTCACTACCAGTCAGAATAGAACCTATGGGGTCACACACACTAGAAGTATTGACCGATCCGATGGTTGAAATCGTGATTAGGAATCACAAGTAATCAATTTGATTGATAAGAAGTTGAAGAAAGGAACAAAGGGAATTAATTAATTGGACTTGAAACAAGAGTCCTACTTCGGGTAGGATTCCTAGAGTCCTAATTGGATTAGGAGTGGGAATCCTAGTTGGAGTAGGACTGGGATTTCTACTTGGAATAGGATTCCTACAATCCTAATGAGATTAGGAATTTTGAATTAAAATTGGATTCCTACTTGGAGTAGGATTCCTAGAAATCCTAATTGGATTAGGACTTCGGATTCAAATAGAGTCCTAATTGGATTAGGACTAAAATTAAATACATCCTAATTGGATTAGGATTTCTTAAGTCTAAATTAATTATTAATCTAATGAATCAACATAACTCCTAATTGGATTAGGATTGAAGAGTTCAATTGAGTCATGGTTCATTCAAGTCCTAATTGGATTAGGACTAGCATAGATTGAACCCAAAATTGGCTAATCCTAATTAGATTAGGATTAAACCATGAGAGAGGCACCTAATCCTCTTTGGAAGAGGATTAGGCTAACCAAGTAAGAGGGGCATCAGCCCCTCTCCAATTGGTTAGGGCGACAAGAAGAGAGAAGGGGCCGGCGCTCCAAAGAAAGAAGGTTGTCAAGGGCTCCTAACTTGTAGGAGCCCTTGATGCTTATAAAAAGGGACCTAGGGCCGGCGCCCTAGGTGTGTGCTCTCTTCCCCCTCTTGCTGCCGCCACCAGCCCCTCTCCTCTGTTAGTTCAGCCGCAAGCAAGGGAAAAGGATCTCCAAGTGTTGGCGGCCTCCTCCCCTTCCCTTCCTTCATCCAACGCAAGGAACAAAAGAAGGCTGCGTGGGGTTCTTTCTTCTTCCTCATCTTCATCCTTCTTCTTCCTCCTCTCAAGCACAATCAAGGGTTGATTGAAAGAGAGGAGATCAGCCATCAAAAGAAGTCTTTGCAAGGGAGCTAGCACCCCGGGAAGACAAGAAAGATTTGATCGGTCCTCTACTTCGTGTGGATACCCGTAGAGGCCGGACGTTTGAACGGCTTCAAGCGAACCCTCTTCCAAAAACCACGAATTGAGATTTGCGGTGATCATCTACCCGCGCAAGGTGAAGATTTGATCTTCCTAATAGTTTTAAAAGTTTTAATTCTTACCTAATTACGAAAGGTCCCGAAACAACGTTCATGCGATGAACGTCGAACCCGTGCATGCCGATTCCGCTGCCATCTGATTTTTGTTTTGAAATATCAGTGGCATGGGCGGGTTCCCAACAACCCATGACTTGAAAGACTTGCAATAGACCTCCAGTTAGAACAAATGATCCGTGACGAACTGAGTCCGTCCGTTTACAAACCAAATTTCACATCACACTATTTGTTTTTTTTTATCCATATGACTGAACTTTGTGTCTCCCAGCTCCCATCTCAGAACATCTTCCATCTTCGTCGATCCCACAGCATCCCGTGGCCTCGCATCCAAGCACCCGTGCCAGCTCCCGTCGGATCCCCAGCATCACGCATCCATCTTCCTCTTCCGCTTCATCATCGGCGCCCTCCTAGCATCCCACGAAGCTCACGCGCTCGTCCGAGTCCGCCTCCTCCGAGATTCCTCCCAGCGTTCCAGCACCCAGCCACGATCAACATCCTTCCTCTTCAGCACCCCGTCGATCATGCTCCCAGCAGTCCCAGCATCGCGCCCTACTGCACACCGTCCGCATCTCCAGTGGTCCCGCGCGGCGGCCTCCAACGTTTCCATGATCAAGCCTCCCACGGATCACGCCATCATCGCAGCCGTTCGCACGTCCCCGTCTTCCGAATGCCCAGCGCCTCAACCAGCACCATCTCCACGATCCGCCCAGCATTGTCCGAGTCCGCCTCCTTTGAAAATGGTGATGCATCCCATTTTATGTTTAGTTTTATTTTAATTAAGAGCAATGTGTTATTTTTAGTTTGAATTTTAATCAAGAGCAATGTGTTATTTTTAGTTTGAATTTTAATCGAGAGCAATATGTTTTGTTTTAAGTTTTAAGAGTGTTATTTTGGTGAAGAGTTTTACTTTTAAAATTTTATTTATGATGCTGCAATTTAAATTTATTTTATGCAATACATTAAATCTTCTTTTATGCAATTTATATTCTAGGCTTTTGATCTTCTAGCATTGTTTTTCATCCATTTTAATTTATGCCAAAGCTCTTCTTTGATTAGATAAATATATAAATGCTCTTTGAATCTAAGTACATGTCTTCTAGTTAATTTCAGTTAAAAATAATTCTCCGATAGACTAGAGAATCTATCAACATCTCCGACATCATGTTTTTCTTTTGTTATTCGAAAATCGATTTCAAATCCGAGTGAACATTTTTATTTTTAAGCAACTCCAATCGCCTCCCTGTGGATCGACCTCTTACGACCGCTATTCTTCGAGTAGAAAAGGTAAGAGTAAAATTAAATTAAACTTTGTTTGTCGATTCTAACAACGACCTGTTTAGCATATTTTTAGGTAAACAGAAATCGGACGAATAATCATGGAACGAAATTTGAAAATCATCTATTTAAAAAATTTTGTAGTAAAAAGGGGATAACTCATAATTTTTTTACACCTAGGACTCCAGAACAAAATGGAGTGGTGGAAAGAAAGAATAGAATCCTAGAGGAAATGGCTAGGACCATGTTATGTGAAAGTGATCTCCCAAAGTATTTTTAGGGTGAGGCTATTAATACATCATGTTATATACTAAATAGAGTTTTATTGAGACCAATTATAAAGAAAACACCTTATGAACTTTGGAGAGATAGAAAGCCCAAAGTAAACTATTTTCATGTTTTTGATTGTAGGTGTTTTATTCATAATAATGGCAAAGATAACCTAGAAAAATTTGATTCCAAATCTGATGAAGGTATCTTTTTGGGATACTCTACATCAAGTAGGGCATATAGAGTCTTCAACAAAAGAACTCTTGTTATTGAAGAGTCTATTCATGTTGTTTTTAATGAGACTAATGATGCTTCCTCTAGCAAGAGAGTAACTTTTGATGAGGATGCAAGGATACTTGAAGAAAAGATGGATGACATGACCTTACAAGAGGATGAACCGAAGCAAATTGAAGAGACTTCAACAAGCCAAGAGGTAATTGCTGAACATGGGCTTACAAAGGCTTGGAGGTATGCTCACGATCACCCTAAAGAGTTAATCTTAGATGATCTATCTCAACCTGTTAGAACTAGAGCCTCTCTTAGAAACTTAAATAATCGTCTTGCATTTGTTTCACATTTAGAACCTAAAAATATTGAAGAAGCTGAAAGTGATGTAAATTGGATAAATGCTATGCAAGAGGAACTTAACCAATTTACAAGAAACAAAGTATGGAACTTAGTTGAAAGACCCTCTGAATACTCAATAATTGGAACTAAATGGGTATACAAAAATAAACTTGATGAAAATGGAGTTATGGTTAGGAACAAGGCTAGACTAGTAGCAAAGGGCTATAATCAAAAAGAAGGTATAGACTTTGATGAGACCTTTGCTCCTGTGGCTAGACTTGAGGCAATTAGATTGTTACTAGCATTTGCATATTTTAAAAATTTTAAATTATTTCAAATGGATGTAAAAAGTGCTTTCTTGAATGGATATATTAATGAGGAGGTTTATGTAGAACAACCTCCTGGTTTTGAAAATCATCAATACCCCAACCATGTTTACAAATTAAATAAAGCACTTTATGGTCTAAAACAAGCCCATAGAGCATGGTTTGAAAGACTTAGCAAATTTCTATTAGACCATGAATTTTCTAGAGGGAATGTAGATACAACCCTATTTTTGAAAAAGAAAAACAAAGATATGTTAGTAGTGCAGATTTATGTAGATGATATTATTTTCGGTGCTACTAACAATCGTCTTTGCGAAGAATTTGCTGAATTAATGCAGAGTGAATTTGAGATGAGCATGATGGAAGAATTGAACTACTTCCTCGGACTTCAAATCAAACAATCTAAGAAAGGAATTTTCGTCAATCAAACTAAGTACACCAAGAAAATGCTAAAGAAATTTGATATAGATAGAAACAAGTCAATTGGCACTCCCATGAGCTCATCATGCAAACTAGACAAAGATGAATCGGGTAAGTCATTAGATCAAAAGCTGTATAGAGCTATGATCGGATCATTATTATATCTTACAGCAAGTAGACCTGATATCATGTTTAGTGTATGCATGTGTGTTAGGTATCAATCTAATCCTAAGGAATCACACCTAACTGCAGTTAAGAGAATTTTTAAATATCTAATAGGAACAAAAGATATAGGTTTATGGTACTCTAAAGAATCAAGCATAAACTTAATGGGGTACATTGATTCCGACTTCGCTGGTTGTAAACTTGATAGAAAAAGCACCAGTGGGTCATGTCAATTTTTAGGAGAGAACTTAATTTCATGGTTTAGCAAGAAACAAAACTCGGTTGCACTATCTACGGCGGAAGCCGAATATATTGCTTCCGGGAGTTGTTGTGCTCAAATTTTATGGATCAAGCAACAATTTGAAGATTATGGCATTAAACAAGATAAGATTCCCACAAATTGTGATAATACAAGTGCCATAAATCTAACTAAAAATCCAATTCAGCACTCAAGAACTAAACATATTGAGATAAGACATCACTTCATAAGAGATCATGTGTTAAATGGTGATATGATGCTTGAATTTGTTTGTACTGATGATCAACTTACTGATATCTTTAAAAAATCCTTGAGTGAAGATCGATTTTGTATTCTTAGAAGAGGATTAGGAGTGATTGATCCATTCCTGTGATACTCTTCTCTAATTCATTGATTTTGATGATTAGCTTATGTTGGATATAGGATTTCATGTCTGTGAGCATCAAATTATTCCTTAAGTTCTAAAGATTTCCATATCTCTCTCATTTGGCACAAATTAACTGAGATTTTGGTTATGTGCCAGAGTTTGAGTCGACTCGTGCATATTCAGGAGTCGACTCGCGCTTTACTGGAGTCGACTCGAGGTCGGAAATCCATCTTTTAACCCTAATCGAAATGATTTTTCCAAACTTTCTTTTTCGGCCGCCACTGTTCTAAAAACCCTAGAATCATCTCCTACCTCGTCTCCGACCTTTTTCTTCATCCTTTCTCCATTGTTTCCTCCCTTTTTCCCGTATTTCCATTCTTGTTAGGTCAAAAATGCCTAGGAAAGCTGTCGTCCCTAGCCGGAAGAGACCTCTCACAGCGAGCGGTGCCGAGAGACGGTCGAAGGCACGGAACGAACACGTGAGGCCACCTCCTCTGGTTCCTTCTCCGCCTAGGTCGATTTCCTTGCGTCCGTGCGCCGGGAGGGTTATCTCCACCGGGAGGAAGGTCAACCTCGACTTTTTCTCCCGGAAAGGGTTCACCCTAGGGAATCACCTTAGGGCCCAAGGCTTAGATCATTTTTGTTCCCTTGACCTCCCTACATACCCAGGGTTAGTTAGAAAATTCTATGGGACCGTCACACAGGGTGGCGGTGATATTCAAGGGACTGTAGCAAATGTCCCTATTTCTATTTCGGAGGACCTCATTGCTCAAGTCCTCCACCTCTCCCAAGAGGGGATTGCTCCCACTCATCCCACTGATAGGACTGAGGCCCTTACGACCATCCTAGGAAGACCACCACAATCCCCCATAGAGGAGGTATTTGCAAATCAGCTTTCAGCTGAAATGCGACTCCTCCTGAGTATCATTTCTAGGACTCTCTTTTCCAAGACCGGTAGGTTTGATTTTATTTCTGAAAAAGATCTAGCCTTGATGTTCTATATCCTACATGACATTCTCCTCAACTTCCCAAAACTCATTTACAGCTACATTTGAACCTCTAGACAAACCTAGATTGAGTCTCCCTTACGACATGCTTTTTACAATAATCTTTAGGGAGTTAGAAGTTTCTATCCCTGAGGAGGAACCCTCTCACTCACTCAGATACACAGACCATATGGGTGAGGGGACTCTCCACCGAATGGGTTTCCACAAGGTGGAGGGTACTTGGGTTAGGAGGTCATCCACATCCATACCATCTGACCCCACTACTCATCACTCACCTACCTCTGACCATGATCAAGACCACTCCACAGATCCTTCCACCTTTCCATCCACAGCTAGTCCCTCATTCACTGCTGAGCCCTCGACCTCTGCTGGACCTTCCACAGTGCCACCACCTCAGCAGCCACTAGAGATCAGGATTAGCCCTGAGCAGCTCCGAGAGTTAAGGGATGACATAGTGAGGTAGCTCAGAGGTACCACTAGTGCACCCTCCACTGACCTCACCCCCTCCACAGTAGCAGTATCTATGATGGTAGCTGAAGTTAAGGAGGAGCTATCCAGCTTGAGGAGTCTAGTATAGGGTCAGTACTTGAGCCTCACAACTATCAAGGAAGACACGAAGCAAATGCAAGATTATGTTAGATCTGAGCTGCTAAGGCTAAATTCTGGAGTAGAAACGCTTGCAAATGTAGTGATAGACAAGCTGGATGCAATTAATGAGAATGTAACCCAACTGACCCAGACACAAGCTAGGGCGACTTCAGAGATTATTGCACAACTAGAAAACGTCTCTGAAGGGATGAGTTTGGTTTTGCAGGCTCAGAGGCGGAGTATGGGCGCATCATCTTCTTCTACTAGACGTCCTTAGATTTGTATTTTTATGTTATCATTTAAAGTCCTTTTGGATTTTATGTACTCAAATTTTGTAATCAATGAACTAAAGTCATTTTCTGAAAAATTGAGCATTGTGCCTTTTGTGTTATGACTTTGTGTGTTATGTGCCTCTACATTGATTCTTTGATACTTCACCTTTTTGCTATGATGACAAAAGGGGGGAGAAAATATGATACATTGAATGTAAAGGGAATCACTATATGATACATTGAATGTTAAGGGAATCACTAAACAAGAACATTTTTAAGCAAAAAGAAAACCAAATGTGATTTATTTTTAGTGGATTCGATACCTCGAGGTTCATTATTCCTCTGTTGGGGCTCCTCAAGGAGTAATCTCCAGAATCTATTCAAGGGATATTCGGAGATTAGTTGAATCATATTAAAGAATAAATTATCAGATTTTTCCTTCTCTAATTAAAAGAAATTTTAAAAAAAAACTTGAACAAAGTTCAAACAAAATAGAATACAAATATTGAGGGGGAGAATCTGAAATTCTAAGAAAGCAAATTAATTAAAAGAATATAAACCAAACAATTGAATGTATGTTTTTAAAGGCTTATATAATTCCAAATGAAAGAAAAAGCTTTAATTTCAAGTATACTGACTCATACCTTTCAATTTTGGATATACTAAATGACTAGACATTTGAATTCATTTCGAAACCATACTACAATTCACTTCTTGATTGAGCAATTCACTTTACAAATACTCAATGTTTTGTCATCATCAAAAAGAGGGAGATTGTGGAGTGATTGAGTAAACCCCTATTTGATTTTGATGAACTCAAAGCATTTGAGTATATTTTATGTTTGTACTAATGAATTCAATCTAGTATTTTAGGCAAATATGTGTGAATTTCTAGTTAAGTGCCTTAAGGTCTGGTTCAAAGTAATTTGGATAAGTATTGGACTCAATTTGAACCAAAGTCTGCATCCCGAGTCGACTCCGGAAGATTACGAGTCGACTCCGAGTGGTTTAAAGGTTCTGGCACAAGCTCGAGTCGACTCCGATACTCTACGAGTCGACTCCGATTGAGAACAGACAGAAAGACAGAAAGAAGAGTTTCAGATCCTGTCAGCGAGTCGACTCCAAAAGGTTTTGAGTCGACTCCGATGCTTGCCTAGTCGACTCCCGACGGTTCCGAGTCGACTCCAAAGGGTAATAGACAAAAATACAGAACGATGGATTTTAGGCCCTGTTACCGAGTCGACTCCAGAAGGTTACGAGTCGACTCCGACGTTTGGCGAGTTGACTCCTAGTTATGTCCGAGTCGACTTCCAGAGGAAAGCAGTCTGAAAGGCAGAGAACCAATCTCGGAAATTCTGTGAACGAGTCGACTCCAAGAGTTTCAGAGTCGACTCCCAAGTCAGCCGAGTCGACTCCAACAAAGCACGAGTCGACTCCGAGGCAGATCAGTTCAATAGATAGAGAATCGATTTTTCGGACTCTGAGAACGAGTCATCTTCCGAAGATTTCGAGTCGCCTCTCAAGACAGCCAAGTCAACTCCAAGAAAATCCGAGTCGACTCGAGGAAGAAAAACAGAAAGATGGGTTTCTGGAACCCTGAGAACGAGCCGACTCCTAAGTGCCCGAGTCATCTCCAGATGTTGGCGAGTCGACTTGAGGTTTGGTCCGAGTCGACTCCAGGATGGGACAAGCACTTTAATTTAAATCCTAAACAACGAGCGAGTCGTCTCCAGTAAAGCATGAGTCGACTCCAGCAACAGCCGAGTCGACTCCAGATCGCACGAGTCGATTCCGATCCTAACAGATACATTGTCAGGATGTGCAGACGGGACAGAACGGCTCCAAATCACTCTCTAACGGCTAGTTTTCGAATGGAACCACTTAAATAGCCAGAGTAAACAGTAGTAGATAACAAGAGAGCTATTCCATCTAAGCATTAAAGCATTTCAACCACCAAGAGCTTTCGTTGAGTAAATCCAAGAAAAAGAAGGAAGAAGTGCATTCAACTAAAATCTGAAAGTGCTTCCTTCGCATTCAAGGCTCTACTACTAACCTCCATCATTCGGCACATTCAAGAGGAGACTCAGAAATCAAGAAGCCCCCCACTTCCTCATCTAAAATTTGTTTGAGGGCTTCTAACTCTACTTTGCTTATATTGTTCTCACACTTGCTTTTTAGAAGCTTTCTTTGAGACTTCTTAAACTTTGTTTTCTTCTTACTTGATTCAATCAGGGGATTGAATCAAGGGTTGTAGGTTTGTTGGTGAGCCAAAGAGAAAACCAACGGTGTAAGGTGTTGGGGGCAGCGACTGTGCCAGAACCCACACTCACACCGGCACCACCACCAACGTCGGACAAGCAAAGAGAGAATAAACGGATAAGCACTCTCTCGCTCCCTCGACACCGGACTCAAGGATCACCTCTTCGCTCCGCTACGAAGGGCAAAAGATTACCCCTGGTATCAATAGGGTAAAATACTTAAGCACCGCAGCGGATTATCAAATCAAAGGAAGAAGAAAGAAGAAAATAGCAAAGCAAACACAAAGATGTAACGAGGTTCGGCTACAAGTAGCCTATGTCCTCCACCGCTCCAAATCTCACTTAGGATGAACTGATTACAGAGATAGCGCACACCCGAACGATCACAAGCGACCGATCTACAAGAGATTCACATAGAATTCCCTTTGCACAAGAAGAAGGATCCCAATCCTCTTCTTCTCTAGAATCCTAGCCTCACAAAACAAACAAGAGTCTCTCTCAAAATATTGGAATCATCAATCTCTAGGGCTCTCATGAGTCCTATATATAGTCTCAAGACCTTCAGATGATCATAGCCGTCGAAACGCCACCAAAAAACACCAAAGGAAACTCGTCCGTATGATTTCCCGTGAGCCCGAGTCGACTCGGCTGTAGTTCGAGTCGACTCTGGCACGTCTGGACAAATCCTAGTATAACTGGCACGATCTCGAGTCGACTCGACTGTAGCTCGAGTCGACTCGACGATGCTTCGAGTCGACTCGACCAACCTTCGAGTCGACTCTTACAGTCCAGACAGAAACATGGTTTTTCTCAGTCTTCTGACGTTTCTCTTCCGGGTCGACTCGACGAGCCTCGAGTCGACTCGGCTGTTCCCGAGTCGACTCGACTGTAGCTCGAGTCGACTCGGACAGTCTGCCAGACAGAACTATGCAGAATTGATTCTCCTTCAATTCTCTTCATCACCAATGGTCTCCACATACCCCAACAATCTCCCACTTGGAGACCTTGGGTATATCCTCTTGTTGTTTGGCTCTCCTCTGTGCTCCCACTGAAAATGAATCATCCTAGTGAGATAGGTACGATGCCTCCTTAACGTCTTCAAGCATGAAGACTAGCAGAAGCTGAACAACTCCTCAGCTTCTCCACCGTGACGACCTTCGTCAACATATCTGCAGGATTCTGACTTGTATGAATCTTCTCCAACTTGACGAGTCCCTGCTCGAGCAATGACCTCACGAAGTGGTACCGTATGTCAATATGCTTCGTCCTCGAATGGAAAGCTGAATTCTTCGCCAGATGAATTGCACTTTGACTGTCTGAATATAACATGCAATCCTTCTGCTCCTTTCCAAGTTCCTTCATCAAGCCCTGAAGCCATATTAGTTCCTTGCACGCCTCTGTGGCTGCCACATACTCCGCCTCCGTAGTCGACAATGCAACAACTGGTTGCAACCTGAAAATCCAACTGACGGCTCCACTGCCCAAGGTGAACAAGTACCCCGTCGTGCTCCTCCTGCCGTCCAAGTCCCCTGCCATGTCTGAGTCCACAAAGCCCTGTAACCGAATCTCAGAACCTCCATAGCACAATGACATGTGCTCCGTGCCTCTCAGATACCTCAGTATCCATTTGACCGCGCGCCAATGCTCCAAGCCTGGGCAGCTCATGAAGCGACTCACAACTCCCACTGCTTGAGCAATGTCTGGTCTCGTACACACCATAGCGTACATCAAGCTTCCCACCGCCGATGCATACGGGATTTTTGACATATTGAGCTCCTCCACCCGCGTCTTCGGACTTTGCCCTTTTGAAAGCTTTAAGTGGGCACCCAGCAGTGTGCCAACAGGTTTGGCACCCTCCATGCAGAATCTCCTGAGTACTCGGCTGATGTACTCCGCCTGAGATAGTCTGAGGATATGTTTAGACCTATCTCTGCTGATCCGCATCCCAAGGATCTGTTTTGCTGCTCCTAGATCCTTCATTGCAAATTTTCTTGACAGCTTCAGCTTCAATTTTGCAATCTCATGCATGCTAGCTCCTGCAACTAACATGTCATCAACATATAATAGCAAGATAATGTAAGATGTGCCGAAGTCCCGGAAGTAGCAACAGTGATCCTCCTGACATCTCCTGTATCCTATCTCAAGCATGTAACTATCGAACTTGAGATACCATTGCCTGGGCGCCTGTTTCAAACCATATAGGCTTTTCTTCAATTTGCAAACCAAGTCACCCGTGCCAGCTGCAATGTATCCCTCCGGCTGCTGCATATATATCTCCTCATTGAGATCTCCGTGGAGAAAGGCCGTCTTCACATCAAGCTGCTCTAAGTGAAGATCCTCTACTGCCACCATGCTCAGCACCGCCCGAATAGAACTCATCTTGACTACAGGAGAAAAGATCTCCGTGAAGTCGATACCTGCTCTCTGCTGAAATCCTTTTACAACCAGCCTGGCCTTGTATCGCTTCTTCCCATTCTGCTCTTCCTTCAGCCTGTAAACCCATTTGTTTGACAGTGCTTTCTTCCCCTTGGGCAGATCCACCAAATCCCACGTTTGATTCTGCTCCAATGACTCCATCTCATCATCCATAGCCAGCTCCCACTCCTCCCTGGTATCAACCTCCAATGCCTCCGTGAAGCA
This sequence comes from Phoenix dactylifera, assembly GCF_009389715.1. Taxonomy (NCBI): domain Eukaryota; kingdom Viridiplantae; phylum Streptophyta; class Magnoliopsida; order Arecales; family Arecaceae; genus Phoenix; species Phoenix dactylifera. The sequence continues at coordinate 29,020 of NW_024068416.1, read as the reverse complement.
TTCAGGTTCGCCATTATCTGTGAGCAGCAAATAACTAAGAGTCCCATCATACCTTTGAGGAGGCTTTCCGTGAGTACTACGAGTGGACCTTCTTAGTTGTGGAGAGGGTGCTAAAACTTCAGGTTCTTGCTCTGACTGAGTCTTCTGACCAGAATTTGTAGACTCCTCTTCAGGATCCACAAAACACGGCTCAACAGGTTTTGTTTCTGATTCAGTGCTCTGCTGCATTTTCTCATTGAATACCACATCATTACTACGAATGATCTTCCTGTATTCGGGATCCCAAAGCCGATACCCAAACTGTTGACCTCCGTATCCAACGAAAATGCACTTCTTTGATTTGGCGTCTAGTTTGCTTCTTTGACTGGAATCAACATGGACATAACTGGTACAACCGAATACTCGTAAGTGCGCTAAATCAATCTTCTTCGCTGTCCATGCTTCCTCAGAAATTCCAAATTCAAGTTTCTTTGATGGCCCTCTGTTGATCAAGTAGGCAGCAGTGTTAACTGCTTCCGCCCAAAACTGCTGTGGCAATCCAGCATGTATCCTCATACTCCTGGCACGCTCATTAATTGTTCTGTTCATCCTTTCAGCAACTCTATTTTGTTGTGGTGTTCCTGGAACTGTCCTCTGCCTGACAATTCCAGCCTCTGCACAGTAGTCCTCAAACTCCTTGCTACAATACTCACCACCGTTGTCCGATCTCAGGCATTTCAACCTCCTTCCTGTCTCAAGTTCTACCATCGCTTGCCATCTCCTGAAGACCCCAAATACCTCTGACTTGTGCTTCAAGAAGAACACCCAAAGCTTCCTGGTAGCATCATCAATAAAAGTAACATAGTACTGAGATCCACCAATGGAAGAAACCGGTGCAGGCCCCCACACATCCGTGTGCACGAGATCTAGCTTTTCTTGCTTCCGAGGTTTACCTTCTTTGTTGAATGAAACACGCTTCTGCTTTCCGAGAACACAATCCTCACAGAAGTCCATCTCAACACTCCTGAGACCCTGCAGCTTTCCCAACTGGTGCATCACCTCCAGTCCCTGATAACTCATGTGCCCTAGTCTGCAATGCCATAACTTGGTGTCCACATCTGCTGCAACAACTCCAATAGAGTTCTCCGTGCCGTTGGCGACATAAAGTGTCCCAACCTTCTTGCCACTAGCCACCGTCAACGAACCCCTGGATATCTTCCACTGATCAGCTGTGAAAGTAGTCTTGTACCCCTGGCTCGCCAACTGTCCAACAGAAATCAGATTCCTCTGCAGTTGAGGCACGTGCCGTACGTCCTCAAGCTCAAGTGAAGGTCCAGAAATCAACTTCACTTCCGCGCTTCCCCTTCCTTGTATGGTGCAAGGCTCTCCATCCCCTAGGTAGACTTTGCCGAAGTCTCCCTTCTCATATCCTCCAAGAAGCTTCCGTTGGGATGTAGCATGGAAAGACGCGCCCGAGTCTATCACCCAAGACTCGTCACAGGTAGATAAAGATAGAACGAGGGCATCCATGTCACCGTCTTCAGCAAGATTTGCCAGATCCTTGCTGACTCCTTCGGTGTGGTCGCCTTGCTTCCCTTTAGGAGATTTGCAGTCCCTCCTAAAGTGCCCCGTCTTTCCGCAGTTCCAGCACTTCGCTCCCTTGTTCTGAGGTGCTCGAGACCTGCTGGATCTCGACTTCGAGTCGCTTCGAAATCGACCGTCCTTCTTTTGTCTTCCCCGGTCAGAGGTGTTTAGTGCACTTCCAGACGACTCCGTAGCTCCAGAAGATTTCCTTCTTGCTTCTTCACTCAGAAGCACTCCCACAACGTCATCAAAAATCAACTTCCCCGTCGCCGAAGAGTTGCTCACCGCCATCACCAGGCCCTCCCAGCTATCAGGCAATCCGGAGAGGATTAGCAATGCCCGAATCTCATCGTCAAAACTAATCTCCACTGACTCCAACTGGGCCGTGAGTCCATTGAACTCGTTGAGATATTCTGCTACGCTGCCGCCATTTTTCATACGAAGATTAAACAACCTCTTCTTGAGAAATACCTTGTTCGATGCTGAGGGTTTCTCGTACATCCGTGACAATGTTGCCATCAACTCCATCGTCGTCTTCTCGTTTTTGATGTTGAATGCCACTTGAGATGCAAGTGACAATCTAATGGTGCCGAGCGTCTTCCGATCGAGGACCTCCCAGTCTTCATCGGACATCTTCTCTGGTTTCTTCGCTTTGCCTCCAAGAGGTAAATAGAGATCCTTCTGGTAAAGGTAATCCTCTATTTGCATCTTCCAAAACCCGAAGTTCGTGCCATTGAACTTCTCAATTCGCAACTTCCCTTCATCCGCCATCGCAGAATACCAATAGCTCTGATACCACTTGTTGGGGGCAGCGACTGTGCCAGAACCCACACTCACACCGGCAGCACCACCAACGTCGGACAAGCAAAGAGAGAATAAACGGATAAGCACTCTCTCGCTCCCTCGACACCGGACTCAAGGATCACCTCTTCGCTCCGCTACGAAGGACAAAAGATTACCCCTGGTATCAATAGGGTAAAACACTTGAGCACCGCAGTGGATTATCAAATCAAAGGAAGAAGAAAGAAGAAAATAGCAAAGCAAAGACAAAGATGTAATGAGGTTCGGCTACAAGTAGCCTACGTCCTCCACCGCTCCAAATCTCACTTAGGATGAACTGATTACAGAGATAGCACACACCCGAATGATCACAAGCGACCGATCTACAAGAGATTCACATAGAATTCCCTTTGCACAAGAAGAAGGATCCCAATCCTCTTCTTCTCTAGAACTCTAGCCTCACAAAACAAACAAGAGTCTCTCTCAAAATATTAGAATCATCAATCTCTAGGGCTCTCATGAGTCCTATATATAGTCTCAAGACCTTCAGATGATCATAGCCGTCGAAACGCCACCAAAAAACACCAAAGGAAACTCGTCCGTATGATTTCCCGTGAGCCCGAGTCGACTCGGCTGTAGTTCGAGTCGACTCTGGCACGTCTGGACAAATCCTAGTATAACTGGCACGATCTCGAGTCGACTCGACTGTAGCTCGAGTCGACTCGACGATGCTTCGAGTCGACTCGACCAACCTTCGAGTCGACTCTTACAGTCCAGACAGAAACATGGTTTTTCTCAGTCTTCTGACGTTTCTCCTTCCGGGTCGACTCGACGAGCCTCGAGTCGACTCGGCTGTTCCCGAGTCGACTCGACTGTAGCTCGAGTCGACTCGGACAGTCTGCCAGACAGAACTATGCAGAATTGATTCTCCTTCAATTCTCTTCATCACCAATGGTCTCCACATACCCCAACATAAGGTTGTGGTTGGTGAACCGGGGAAAACCAACTGGGTTTGATTGTGAATCCGGAAAAACAATCGGTTGGTTTTAGTCGGTGAGCCTGTGAAAACCGACCGAGTTCGTTGTAACCTCGTGAAAACAACAAGTTGGGTTGCAAGCTTGTAAAACAACCGGCTGTAATTCGAGGGATTATAGTGAACTTCCAAGTGTGGCTTGGGGAGTGGACGTCGGAGCAAGAGTTGGCTCCGAACCACTATAAATCTTTTGTGTTTGTATTGCTTCGTGTCTCTTTCACTCTCTTCACTCATTGCATCAAGTAATCTAACTAATTCGTGTGCAATAGATTTAGTTAATTACTCATCATATTTTTTAATTGATCAATATTTAATTAAAATCCAATTCCTCCCCTCTCTTGGGTTCTCCTTGGGCAACACATTGGCACCCAGAAAAAGTACTGTTGAAAGTAGCCGTTGGAGCTGTTAAGATAACAGGGGTCGACTCTCCAGGTTCAGGGGTCGTCCCATATACTGAGGGAGACGGCTCACTAAGCATAGAAGTCGGCTCTTTCATTCAATCTATATTAAATTCCTGCGCTAGCCTCAAAGGGTCGACTCATCAATGTCGGGGGTCGATTCATGTAGATAACGGGTTTGGCTCTTTAACCACAAGAGCCGGCTTATGCCTTCAGTTCATATAAAGTTTCTACGCTTACCTCAAGGGTAGACTCTTCAAAGTCGAGAGTCGACTCATGTAGATATTGGGTCGCCTCCTTAAACACAAGAGTCGGCTCATCTAGTTGGTCTCAGGTGGTGATTCTTCTCTGTTTCTCTTGAACTACACAGGGGTCGACTCTTTAAACATAAGGATTGGCCCGCTCAGTTTATAGACAAACTTTTCAGATTTCTTAGTTTTGTTTTTCTTGATTCTTTGGAGTTTGTAGGTGTAATTTTCATCTTGAAATTTAAACCTTCACATTTAAGCTAACATCATTAGAGTACATATTTAACTCAAGTATTTTTGTGATTATTAAAATCTATCTTTTAAGATTAACAAGTTATTTCTTCAAAGGTGGAGGTTGAGGGTTGGATCTCGCTTTGGTGCATCATTCCATCCATTCTGGGGCTCTTGTCCATTTCAATCTTTAGGCGAGTAGCTTCCGTGGAGCTGTTGGAGATTACTCTGACAAAATGGAAGGGAAATCAAAGGCTTGGAAAGGGCGTTTTTGAGTGAATAAGGGTTTAAAGAGAGTTTTGAAGGAAACAGGAAAGAGTTGAATGAGGCCAGATTGGGACAACTTAGGTACAAAACCTATCCCCCAACATAGGGGTCGACTTGAACTTATCCACAAGTTGACTCGTTCTTAGCCCAACCTCTCTCAAGCTGACTCCTTTGCACTTGGGAGTGAACTTCGAGCTTACCCTCTGTTGCCTAGAGGTGCAGCCCGGGGGGGTGAATTGGGTGTTTAAAAAATAAACGTGAACATAGTATAAGTTATTATTATCTTTCAATAACTTGCAGATTTTGCAGCGGAAATAAAATTGCACAAATGAAGCAGTGAATAAGATGAGGAAAGCAATCAGGAATATGCAGTAGAGGAAGAGAAAACCACAAACGCAAATACCAAGGTTTATAGTGGTTCGGTGCACTCCCAGCACCTATGTCCACTTCTCAAGCCTAGCTTGAGATTTCACTAAAACTCAGCAGATTACAGCCTGATTGTTTTTCGGGCTCACAATCAAAAATCCAGTTGGTTTTCACAGGCAACCAACCGAAAATCTTTTGTTTCCCGAGATCACAAACAATCCAGTTGGTTTTCAGATAAACCAACCAAAAAGTTTACACCGTTTGTTTTTCCGAGCTCACAAACAACCCAGTTGGTTTTCAGACAAACCAACCAAAAACTATCTTCCTTGCTGAATACTATTAGATATATGCCCTAGAAGCCAATCTGGCTGACACATTATTAATTCTGGAACATAGTTTTGTACTTGACTTTATTATTATTGAATAATAAATGGGCATCTTTTTTATTCATATCATTTATGTGTCTATGAATCGTCCAAGGAATTAATAAGATGATGATATATATTCTCAAGAGTTGAGAATTTGAGCCATATATCATTAGTGATTAATTTCTAAATGCTCCTGATCAATGGATCATCACGAGGACGGTGATCGATCCGATCAGTGCACAAATCGCTTTCCTTATGGATGGGCGAGACTTGAGTCCACAGTGTAGGGACACTGAAGTGATAGTGCAGGTACTTGTTAGAGAACAAAGGTACTGAGTGTGACCCAGACAAGAAGTCACTTGAATGTCTATTCACTCATCAGTGACTTACTTGATGTTGCAGTAGTGTGACTAGTCCTTTGACCTGCGGTGCTTCAGCTACTCACAGGAAGGTTATTGTAGTTTGACTGCACATATACATGGTCTCTAGTCATATAGGTCCTTGTAGTGTAGAATGGCTGCAGTAGGTTCACTGTAGGAGTAGGGTATGCACTTATATGGAATCTATCGACCTTGATAGATGAGGAGTGATCCTATGTGATTTATAAGACTGAGTTCTAAGACCTTGGCCAGGGCAGTATAAACAATGGAGAAAGAGTTTTCCACTCTCGGACTCAAATCGAATAAATCTAGACATATGACTGACGACGGGATTTGACGAGTTATCCATGACCTCCGTTCTGTAGAAATTTACGATAGAAGGACTGTATCATACGATAACTGCACCTAGAGGTTTATCATTTCATTCTGCTGGGTAGCCACTACATACTGCTAGGTGTCACTGGTGGATGGTGAGACTCACAGGGACCATCTTGATAGTCGATGATCCCTGGTGAGTTGAGTTGGAATTGTTTCAACCCATTGAAAGGAGTTTTCAATGATATTGTGATAGAGATCACAATATATCTCACTACCAGAAAGAATAGAACCTATAGGGTCACACACATTAAAGGTATTGACCGATCCGATGGTTGAATGTGATTAGGAATCACAAATAATCAATTTAATTGATATTGGTTAACCTGCTAAGAGTTAGTGAGTTGAAGAAGGAATAATTGCAATCAGATTGTAATTTAATTTCATTAATTGGATTTAATTAATTGGACTTGATCACGAGTCCTACTTGGAGTAGAATTCTTAGAGTCCTAATTGGATTAGGATTTCAAATTAAATTAGAGTCCTACTTGGAGTAGGATTTCTAAAGTCCTAATTGGATTAAGACTGAAATTTCAGAAGTCCTAATTAGATTAGGAGTTCTTAAGTCCTAATTAATTTTAATCTAATTAATCCCATGACTCCTAATTAGATTAGGATTGAAGAGTTCAATTGAGTCATGGTTCAATTAAATCCTAATTAGATTAGGTTTTGGAGGAAATTGAAATGGGTGCAAATCCTATTTTGAATAGGATTGAATCCTAGCACTTGGACCCAACCCTCCCCACTTAATTAGATTAAGTGGGGGCTAACCAAATGGGAGAAGAGGGAGGGGCATAGGCCCCTCCCTTGGCTGGTGGCGTGAAGGAAAAAGGAGGGGCCATGCCCCAACTATTTTGAATTTACAAAGGGATAAAGATGAGCTCCTAAAATTTAGGAGCTCATCTCTATCCACACACCATAAAAGAGGGGTTCAAAGGGGCTACGAATTTTTCATGAATTTGGGATTTCGGCAGAAAACTCCTCCTCTCCTATTCTTCTCTGAGCCGCAAGCAACAAGAAAAAAAAGGAGCCTTGGCGGCTCTCCTACTTCCTCCATTTTGGTTCCAACGCGAAGGAAAAAGAAAAAGGCTGCAAGCTTTTGTTCTCCTTCCATTGAACCAACCTTCTTCTTCTTCCTCCCTTAGGCATTCAAGAGTTGATTGAAAGGGAGGATATCAACCATCAATAGCCATCTCTGAAAGGGAGCTAGCACCCTAGGGAGATCCAAAAGCTTCGATCGGTGCTTTACCTCATGTGGATGCCCGTAGAGGCCGAACGCGTGTGCGGCTTCCATCGAATCTTCAACAAATCCACGTGAATCAGATTTGCGAAGACCATCTACCCGCACAAGGTGAAGATCTGATCTTCTTAATGATTTAAAAATGGTTGATAAAAATTTAATCCTAATCTATCTACAAACGAAGTTTTAAAAATACGTTCATGCGATGAACGGGATCCGCGCATGCCCTTCCGCTGCAGATCTGAAAATTTTTGAAATTTTTCTGCGGCATGTGACAGATCATAACAGTGGTATCATAGCCATGGTTATGTAGATTAAGATTAGGATTAAATATTTAAAGGCATTTTAGATCTGAAATTTAAAGGATTATGCTTGCTGAAATTTTCTGCATGCAGAATTTTTAGCTTGCTGATTTTTCGGCATGCTGATTTTTGGATCCTTAGATAAATGATTTTATTACTTTGATAATGTGATTACAAATATTTAGAATCATATCTTGCATAATCAGCAAGTCATGAGATGAAATAATCAGTTAAATTACAGATCTGAAAATAATATTTATGCATGAGATGCGTATGGTGATGATCATGGATGGACCCTTTACATGTGCTGAAATGTTCTGCGATGTTCTGTGATGCTATGTGATGGCATGTAATTTTAATTTTTCAGATGCCTGCGTGCATTTTAAATTCATGTATTAGAGACCTGCGTGTCTCATGAAAAAGGGTTGTAATTTATTCTTTAATTTAAAAAGCAATTTGGGATGTAATCTGTGATGTGTGTTGCACGTCGATGGTTGATCGATACGTACATCAACAAGCTCAACATGCGCGGATCGAGATCAAGGGTTGATTGAAGATGGATCAAGGAGTTGATCACAATTAGACCTAGGGGATCAAGATCGAGTCAAGAGTTGAAGACGATCAAACCAATTGACGTGCATGTGCTTGTAAAATGACCCCATCCTGGATCCATGATCATCACCATTTAAATTTATTTGTTGATAAATGCCTGGATGTTTAATGCTTATATTTATGCGGGTAGATATATATTTGCATGAGATGTGAATAGTCGATCGAGAGGGACCTAAATACAAACCTCCTCAATCAGTCGAGAGTGAACCAACATGAGCTAGTCATATTAGATTAATTGATCTAATTGGTATCTAGGCAAGCCTAAAAAGTGGTTACTTAATTAGGACCTTACTCTCTGAGTAAGGGGAGCCTCCCACCTGCTTACCTGGCCAATTGATCGATTACCTCTTATGAAGAGCTCAAGGTTGCAAACACTAAGACATGATTTCACAATATTAAGTCTATAGGTCTTCCACCGTAGTAGAGCTGCTAAGATCTTTTCGGTGTTGATTTGTCTCGGCTGGACATAGTAGGCAAGTTGCATCGAAGGACTGGACCTCTCTATTAGACATGAGATGATGCGGGGTAACGGTGGGGTTGGGCACCAATAACTGTTAGGTGAGGACCCAATGACGACTTTATTTCTGCGGTTATACGGTGGGACTGACTTAACTAAGTAATGGGGCCAATAACTGTTAGGTGAGGTCTTCATAACTTAGAGACCAAGTACCACTGCAATTTGCTTGAGAAACATTGTACAAGAGTTGTACACTCATCCATTTATATGTCACCAATAACTGTTAGGTGAGGCGACATGTAAATGGTGAGACCGCAGTACCCACTAGAAATCTTAGTTGCGTAGGATTTTCGTTTCTCCATCAGGGGAGTATGAGGGATTCGAGAAAATAGTGGAAGTACATTTATTTTAAAAGACCCTAAAATAAATAGAGTTCAAGTACAAAGTCTAATTAGAATCTTTACTCTCTACAGATCACAATGTCAGCTTCGAACCCTTTGACCCGTATTCTTTAGACCAACCGATTGACCGGAACCAATTACAAAGACTGGCTAAGAAATCTGAAAATCATTCTGAGTTGCGAGAAGATAGGCTATGTGCTCAAGAATGATATCCCCAGATTACCATCACGTCTGACTGATGATCAGCGTGAGATGCATGAAAGATGGATGGACGATGACATTAGGGTCAAGTGCTACATCATGGCATCTATGACTAATGAACTTCAATACCAGCATGAGAATATGAAGACTGCTAGAGAAATACTGGCACACCTGCAAGAGTTATATGGTGAGCAGAGTCGCACAGCTCGCTTTGAAGTGTCCAAGAGGCTCTTCAAGGCAAAGATGCGCGAGGGGCAGTCTATCCATGTTCACTGTCTGACTATGATCAAGGACCTAGAGGAGCTTGAGAAGCTCAGTATGACCATGCACAAGGAATTGCAAATAGATCTGATCCTGCAATTCCTTCTTGATTCATTTGGGCAATTTATAGTAAACTACCATATGAACAAGATTGAATGCACTAAGATTAAATTGTTGAATATGTTGGTAACTGCTGAGGGAGCCTTGAAAGGTTCAAGAGGCTCTGTTCTGGCTGCTGAGCTGACTTATAGTTCCAAAAGAAAGTCTACTTGGAAGAAAAAGAAGCCTGCAAAGAAGCAGAAGAAAGACAAGAAGCCTAAAAAGAAAGTTCATAAGAAAAAGGCTAATGACAAAGGAAAATATTTCCACTGTAATGTCGACGGCCACTGAAAAAAGAACTGCCCTTCATACCTCCAGAGCCTGAAGAACAAAAAGGCAGACACACCTTCAGAAGGTATGTTAGACTTGCTCGTAATTGAAACTAATCTTACGGTTTTTTCTACTTCTAGTTGGGTTATAGATTCTAGTTCTAGTGCTCATTTGTGCACTACTATGCAGGGTCTAAAGGAAAGTAGAAGGCTGGCGGAAGATGTAGTAACCCTTCGGGTTGGCAACGGGGCAAGAGTTGCTGCTGTAGCTGTGGGCACCTATCCTCTGCGACTACCATCTGGTTTTAGTTTATTGCTTAGAGACTGTTATTATGTCCCTGCTACTAGTAGGGATTTGATTTCTGTTTCTGTTTAGCACAGGATGGTCATGTTTTAACATTCGACAAAGACTGTTGTTCTATTTATTTCAGAAATAAATTAGTTGCACGTGGTTTCATGATTGACAGTCTCTATCACTTACATGTCGATGTGTCAATAAATGTGTCTGAGCAAGTAGTGAGTGCCATAGGATCCAAAAGATCCAGAGATGAGATAAACCAGAAGTATTTGTGGCACCTCAGGCTTGGCCATATTGGAGAGGACAGAATGAACAAAATGGAGAAAGATGGGCTTCTCGTCTCATTGACTTCCGAGTCATATCCAGTTTGTGAGTCCTGTCTTCAAGGAAAGATGGCTAGACTACCCTTTGTAGGATATGGGGAGAGAACCACTGAAATACTTACCCTGGTTCACACTGATGTGTGTGGCCTATTCGATGTGCTAGCCAAGAACCGTTATTCGTACTTCATTACCTTTACCGATGATTATTCATGATATGGGTATGTGTATCTTATGAGATACAAATCTGAATCTGTTGACCCCCCAATGGATTTTGATGAATACAAAACACGAGAGTATAATTTCATTTATCTTAACAATTTAATTGAGGATTTCATGTGTTTAATTAAGAATATTGTTAAGAAATGTCTAGGCAAGTTCCCATAATTTTTATGAATTTATTGAAAAATATTTTGAGCTAAAGAAAAAGTTCAGGGACAGCCGAGACGTCTCCTGATAGTTTCAGAGACGTCTCTGGCACAAACAGGAAGAACCGGCACACCTGGAGACGTCCCCGGCACCTGTCGAGTCGTCCCCGCGTTAGCGGAGTCGACTCTCTCAGTAGCGGAGTCGACTCTCTCAGTGGCGGCAGAAAGACGATTTTCAAGGGACATGCGCGAGACGTCCCCGCTGTACGCGGAGTCGTCCCCGCAAGCAAAAAGGAGACTTCCCGAGTCGTCCCCAAGATGGCGGAGACGACTCTCTCAGGGAATTCCAGAGGACAAGTTTTTCGGAGACAAAGAAGCGGAGTCGTCCCCATGGCAGCGGAGTCGTCCCCACTCAAAAAGTGCAGACAAGCCGAGACGTCCCCGTAAAGTGCCGAGTCGACCCCAGATAAAGTAAAAAGTAAAATCCTGTAGGCGAGACGTCTCTCGTTGTAGCGGAGACGTCCCCGGAGCGCCTGGGACGCGACTGACAACTTTTTCAGGTTTGATTTGAATTTCAAACGTCTCTTTTTTGTGTCTAACGGCTATATTTGCTTTTTGGGCTATAAAAGGGACCTCTTAAGTGCTTCTAAACAACCTCTTACCAACCCAACACAAGATCATTCAAGAGAGAAGAAAGAAAAAGAGGTTCAAGGGAGTTAGAGCTTTCAAGAGGAGAAATCAAGTGCATTCAAGCCTTCCCAACTGATTTCGTGCTCAACTACTCACTCCCATTCGGCATTCAAAGCTCACATCCAAGCCAACGCGATCTACATCGGAAGAACCATCATCTCCCACGCTTCCAACGGCTAAAAGGGTTCTTGCGGGTTCCATTGTTTATATTGTTATATTTGCTTGTTTAAGAAGCTTTGATTTGTTTTAAACCTTTATTCTAATATCTTGTAACTTGATTCAATCAAGGGATTGAATCAAGGGGTTAAGGTTTGTTGGTGAGCCAAAGGGAAAAACCAACGTTGTAAGGTTGTGGTTGGTGAGCCTTTGGGGAAAACCAACCGGGTTGGATTGTGAGCCCGTGAAAACAATCGGTTGGTTCGAGTCGGTGAGCCTGTGAAAACCGACCGAGTTCGTTGTGATCTCGTAAAACAACAAGTTGGGTTGTGAGCTTGTAAAACAACCGACTGTAATCTAAGAGATTATAGTGAAATTCCCAAGAGGTCTTGGGGAGTGGATGTAGGTGCTGGGGTGCACCGAACCACTATACATCTTTGTGTTTGTGATGTCTTATCTCTTCTATTTCATGCCTTACATTCATGCTTGATTGTGTAATATCTCTCGCTTTGTTTTCTATAGAGTTATAAGTGATTTGCTTAGCTTCCACTCCATTCTTACCATACACATAGATTAAAATTGATCATACAACTATAAGTTAATTTTAGATCAATTGCACCCTAAAGCCATAGTATAATTGCTCTAGCTTAATTTTCCACTGCTTTACTTGTAATTGCCTAGAGCTTAAGTAAATAACATCTTATTATTCCGCTGCACTCTATTCAAAGTAAAAATTAGGGAACATAATTTTTAGAAAACCCAATTCATCCCCCCTCTTGGGTTGTCACCTTGGGCAACAAGTGGTATCAGAGCAGGTGCTCAAATATTATTTGTAGTCTTAACCGACTAGAGCCAAAGATCATGACAACTCAAATAGATAGTTTTCTAGGAGAAGGACAATCAATTGATACACCTCCACTATTTAATGGCACAAACTATGCACATTGGAAAATACGCATGCGCATCTTTATTCAATCACAGAACTATTATTTATGGAAAATTATAATAAATGACCCTCACACAATCTCTCAAACTTTTTATGAAAAGGACTTAGCACAATTGAACGCTAATGCTATGAACATATTGTACTGTGCTATTCAAAAAACAAAGTTTAATGAAATTTCTGCATGCTTATCTGCTAAGGAGATCTGGGATACTTTAGAAAATATTTATGATAAATCTCAGATTAGCTCTCATGTGCTTCAATCATATACTAACTATGAGACTGCAGAAAAGGGTGTTGAATCTCCCTCAGTCGAGTCGACTCCAAGTATCTCAGAGTCGACCCTCAAGTTAACCGAGTCGACTCCAATAAGGTCCGAGTCGACTCCGAGGCAAATTAGCTTCCTAAAGACAAAGAAGAAGAGGAAGCAAGAAGAAAGGAAGAAAGCGATAAAAAGGAGGAAAGCTTTGAGCAAGAAAGAGTCAAGCAAGAAAATAAAAGTTAGGAGCAACAATGATGATATTAGCTCCAAGGAACTACAAGAGGTAACTAATTTTTGCTTTATGGCACAAGAAGATAAGGTAGAGGCTCAATCTACTTTTACATCAAATAATTTTCAAGAAGAATTTTCTTATGATGAACTTTTAAATGCTTTTCATGATCTGTATGGTGAATGTAGAAAATTAGCTGTGAAGAATAAAAATCTTAAGAAACTAAATTTGAAAATTTCAAAAGAAAGAAATTCTAATGATGAAATACAAGATAAACTAAATTCTGAAAATGAAATCTTAAGGTCAAATTCAGAACAATTGATCCAGAAAAATCAGAATTTAATTAAAGAAAATCAAAACTTAAGTAAAGAAATTAATCAATTAAAATCTTTTATTAACAAATTCACCGTAAGTTCAGAACGATTAAAAATGATGTTTGAAAGCCAATATGCTGCTTGTGATAAATCAAAACTTGGCTTGACCCCTTTACTTAACTATAAATCTCTAGAGAAAAAGGTTATCAATTCATCAAGCAAACCATTAAATAAGATAACTTATTTCAAAAATGAAAAGAACAGGCATAACAACTTTACCTATCGTTCTAACACAATTAAATCAAATGGTAAAGTTATTACTATCAAACAGATTTGGGTTCCAAAAGGAACCATATGTCCTAACTCTCAAGGACCCAAGCAAGCTTGGGTACCGAAAATGAAAATATGAGGACGTAGACATAAATGTGCCAAGATACCCATGGATCAAATAGATTCGTACAAATGGGTGTTCTAGACACATTGAAACTTAAAACATATTTATGAAAAGTAATTTTTTAAATAAACATAATAATTATAATAATAAGGAAATTAATAATCCTTGCATCTCATCATTACTTTTGTTCTAGTATTTGATTAAAGTATGAATTGCATGTGTTGATTAATTTTGGGATATAGAAAATACTTTTAAAAAAAAAATATAATCAAATCACTTCATTCTTTACTCACTATTGGATAAGTTGCTAAATGATTAATTAATTTATTAAAAATAACTCTATGAACTCTCTATATGCTTGATTAAGAATTATTATCCACGGCATTATTTTTATTGACCATAAACATGAGAATGTGTACTTGGTATGTTTTTGAATATATGTATCAAAGAATCCTTTTTGGCATGAAAACTTACCTTATGCTAGTATGGACCTAATTTTAAAAAGACCTTGTCATCGGTTTACTTAGATTATCTACTTAAAGGTCAAAGTTTTGCTATGCATGCTAGCTAAGGAAACAAACAAAAATCATTTCTAAATCTAAAGATGTTGTTTCCATCTTCAAGTTTTTCAAAAGCTTACATTGAATTTATTCTTGGAAAATAAAACTGAAGTATTTTTCTGTATTTACTAAATCTTGTAAAAGTGTTTTAAATGATAAAGGCTTTCAAACTGTGAAGATAAAGAGTATCATGGCACAGTGTTGAAAACCAAAATCTTGATAAAGGTTATACAGAAAATAATATTAAATCCAATGATTTCAGCACCAAGGACACCATAAGTAAAATAGAGTTAATAGAATTCTTGAAGAAATGAAAAAGGACAATTATGTATGATAGTCATCTACTCAAATAATTTTTAAAAAGACTATCATCACTGCTTGTCATACATATGATTTCTATTAAATCTATTGTTGATGAAAATTTTGATCTTCTGGAAAATGGACCATTGCATATCTTTCATATTTTTCAGTCGTACATGTTTGATATGCTCTTATGAAAATAATGCCAAATCTGATAAAGATATTTCTATTCTTGGATATCGTTCATCAAGCAATGCATATAGAGTATTCAATGAAAAGTTTTTAGGTGCAAAAATATCAAGGTATTTTATTCTTTATGAGACTAATGATTTATTATCAAGATACTAAAATTAAATTATGTATGTATATGGTTAATCTTTTACATATAACAATCTGAAAAACTTGTTAATAATTAGAACCAACTTGGATTTTTCAGATATGCTCTTAATGAAGAAAAAGTGATGACTATTAAAAGACTAAATCAAGAAAAGATGAAATAGATCTTGATAAGATTCTTGCATAATTAGAAGTAAAGATCATCATTTGCTTGCTCTATGAGCTTTATATTCTAACAAATGAGTGCGTAGAATGGACTCCTATATGCTTACTTAAAGAAGATGTATGTTAAATTACCACCATATTTGAAAACACTCATTATGAATATGATAAAGCAATATATAATTTGGAACGAGCATCAAAAGAATGATACAAAAGCTTAAGCAACCTTTTTGATAGAAATTATTAGTGATAAATCTTTGCAACAAAAAGAAGAATGTGTGAAATCTTACTTGCTCAAAGTATACATTAATGACATCACTTCTGGTTCTACTAATGAAGAGTTATATTGCAAGGTGAGTTTGAAATATGTATGATGAATGAATTAACATCTTCTCTCAAACTCCAAATTAAGACAAACAGGAAAGGGGATCTTCATTGACCAACGTTAATCCACAAGAAAACTCTTATAGAAGATTGGCATGAAGAAGGTATATCTATGACCCCATCTTGTAGAATTTGAAAAGGATGAGCAAAGTAGATCTATTATTTTAAAAGCTGTATTGAAGCATGATAGAATAATTGTTTTATTATACAGCTAGTAGACCAGAATGTATGCTCATTATGTGTCCTTGTGCAAGACTTCAATCCAACTTTAATGAATCATATTTCATTGATAACAAATAAATCATAATCTGAATTTTGATAGAAACAACCGTTTAAGATAAGTTGACTAAAACTTAGCTAACATATCTTAGTGATAATTATCTTAAGCAAATAAAATTTAAACTAAAATGATTTTGGAAAGAAGAAATTGATTTGACCTTGATAAATCTTTTCATTGCCTCACATGCTTGTCCTTGAACCATCTTAGTTAATGAAACTATCTCTTTAGTTCAAGTGATATGTGCTTGCTTATATTTAGGCAATCTCTTGAGTAAAGTGACTCAACAAGCAACTATTGTCATATCTTATATTGAGTCATCTAGTTAAAAAAATATGTTGGATGAATGTTTTGTATCTTGAAGAAACTAATGACTCTCTTTCAAGAAAGAAAAGGAGTTTGTTAATGATGCAGGATCCTTGAGCAAGAAAATGAGAGATCTCAACTTGAAGGATATCCCCATGTAAGATACAACAAACATTCACATGCAAACAAGAGAGAGGACCTTCTTCAGCCAAAAGTTCATACATAAGAAATCTAGTAGGTATTTGACTGAAGAATGCAGAATGAAATGGTAATTCTAGATACTTCTCTCATAAATTAATTGAGCCAAGTCAATAACTTAAATCTTATTATGGCATGATTAAGGTCTTTAATTATTAATTTTTGATATCATGTCTATAATTGATTGACTTATACTTTTAGAGATTGTTTCATGGTTCGCCAAAACTAGAATATATCTTTGCATATGTCATAACCATGAAATACACAAGTTTATGCTTAAAATTTTGATCTAAAATAACTTGTGTGAAATTATAAATCCATGAGCATAATGAAAATGTTGTTTGCATGATACACATATATATGATACACAAGATTAATTCTTTATTCTGCTCTTTCGTGTAAATTACTTGAGAATAACAAAAAGAGAGAGAGAGAAAGAAAAGAAAATGGATATTATTCAAGAGAAGTAAAATCCAAGTAGAGGCAAACACTCCAATCTTAAGGAAAAGCAAAACAAGCATAATATATTCAGCACATTTAGAAGAGATAAAATTCGTAATTAATTACACTTAAACAGGAAGGATTTGAAGTAAACATTTTAACCTTTCTATATTGCTCATCATAGGGATGGTGCCAATGGGGAGGCTAGTGGTAGTACCCGGCACTATTTGACCCAACTATTCGGTGTAGGGCATATTAGGGACGGCACAAGAGGGAGGCTAGTGGTAGTACCTCGTGCCCCTTCCCAACTCCACCGGATAGGGAGCAAATAGAATATAGAGCATAAGAAAGTAAAAATGAAAGACAAATTTAATGAAAGTATATAAGAAGAATCAAGTCAATTTTTCTAATCACTTGAAAACACACTTTAAGGATGAAATCAGTGCAAAAGTATATTTAAATAGGGGGAGTTTATTTGAAAAATATTGATTTGGATCCTTGACATGCTTGCTCTTAATATTTTAATGCATGATTTAACACATGATATATTTTGCATATGGTATGATGTCTTGATTTATGGCTTCTCAATATTTTGTAATGCTACATACTTGGACAATTTGATTGAATGGTTGAGTTACTACATAACATCTTTTGTTTGGTTCTATTGAAAAGAAATTTCAGATTTGTCATTCATAATCATCTCTAAAATCTGAAAGTCGAATAAAATTGTAGAAAGGAGAAGAAAAGGATATCTCTATTTAGGCAAAATGAATTGAATCTGTTTTATCCTTCAACTTGCTAGACTTTGATATATAATGTGCTAACTCATACCAAAACTCAACATAAATACAAAGATTCTGAAGGTGCTTTAATGGTATTGAAATATGTATTTTTCAATCGTAATAATTTAAGATGAGCCATAATGTGGAAGATACATGTCTCAAATTATGACTTAGAAAGCCTCTATTGAAAATCCTATGCAATTCAGGATCTGATTTTGTATAAAAGTTTAAACTCCATATGATTACTAAATAAAATGTTAATATAAGAAAAACAGAATTTATTTTGATTGCCCCGATACGCATCCGAAACATATCATTTCTTATCTTCAAAGTATACTAGTATTGATCCAAATGATATGTCTTACGATGATCTTGATTGCAAGTAAATATTTCTAAAATATATGACCTTATTTTAATATTTAAAAATTTTTTTGAGCTTCATGTATACATAGCTGAAAAACTGTGATTAAGAAATTGAATTCTATAAATATACATACCTCAATGATCATCTATATGTTTTTCTCTCCTACATTATTAAAGACCTCCATTAATAGAGTGAATGATCTTAAAGCTAGAAATATTTCACCTCACTCAAATGAGTCTAAAAGAAAGAAAATGTAAATGCTTTTGAAAGAAACTGAGCTTCAAATGAATCATTTTGATTAATATTTCAGTACATTTTCTCAAAATTTAAGAGGAAGCATACCTTGTTCTTAAAGGATTAGAAAGAGTAATTGCTACAAATTTTGAATAATACTAGATTACTCTACATTCTCGATATCATAGAATTTCAGTGTTATTAACGTTTATCACTAAAATCTGAAATTCAACCAAAGAAAAGAATGATTAAAGAAGAATGCATCTTTTGAGGGGGAGCTTTAGATGTTCAGTATCTTATCCTAAAGAAACTTTAATTTGATGCATACCTTGATTTTTATGGATTGATTTTGATGAACCTCCTTATGTTGAAAGACATGCTTTAATTACCTTGAGATGAGTTCTATAAAGGTTGTCTTATCTCAAACCTTGAGTCTTATGAAAATAAGCTGAAACTTATAGAAAATATATTTTTGAGATTGACAATTTTATTGAACATTATCTTCAAATTCTAAACTCTTAAATGGAATAATCAATTGAGGGGGAGGAAGAAAATTTCAGAAGGAGAGGTCTTATGGAACTTAATTGCATAAATCTATAACTAAAGGAGAGAGAAAGAATACTAAATGAAAAGTGATCCCAATACTCTCCAATATGTATCATCTGAAACTTAAATCTGAAAATCTTTACGATACACCTTGAGGCTTGTTATTTTGGCTAGTATATCCTATGCATCAATCATGAACCAAAATTACAATCCAAATTGCAAGTTGATCTTAAAGAGCCTCTAACTTAATGAAAAAGAGGGAGAATAATGTGTTGAATTTTCTTGAGCATCTCATAGAAAATCTATTTTTGATATTCACTAATGAGTCCTAATTGACTTGATCTTTAGAACTTAAATTGTGTGCCAATTCATATTTTTTGTGTATCAAATTGTGCTTATTTTCTAAAGAAATAAAAGAAAGTCTTTAAAAGAGCTTTAAGAATTGCATGATTTCATATTTTGGTATTTGTGCCCCAATGCTCTTATTTTCATAAAAAAAAAACTTTGAAGTCATTAAGAATTAATGATCCAACATAATGATATGTTTTTCAAGTATATAAGTTTTTGATCTTTTACTCTGAAAATTAATTAAATTGCTCTCATGATTGATAAAATACTTAATAGGTTGGGCAAAAGATCTTAAATGAACAAGCTTTCACACTTATTATTGAAGAGAGGTTAGATTTCCACTCGTGTTTTCTTTGAATATCATTTGTGGGACTTCTTGAATTAACCTAAGGAAGATTCCACCTACACTTGATTAGAAAACTATCTATGGTATCACATTAGAAAACTTCTTGGAATCACATTAGATGCGCTCTCATCATAATTTTGCTCTAAAATTATCCAAAATGGCTCTAATCTATGCTCATTTATCCTTTTCACTATCTTTTTGATGTTGTCAAAAAGGGGGAGAAATATCTGAGTATATGTATGCTCATAATGCTTTATGTGTTGCATTTACTCCAAGTTTTGTCAAAAAGGGAGAGTAGAACCAATATGGAATGCAAAATGCAAAATTTAAACTCATACTTGAAATTTTAATTAGAATCAACAAAATGAAAAGATAAAATTGAAGAATATTGGCTTTAAGACAATTGTCCTTCTGGAAAAGAAAGGGGGAGTCAAAAGTATTTGGTTTTTAATTGTTGTTAGCATCAATATTTCATCAATTTACATCTTAACTTGATTCAAATTCAGTTGATATGCTAAAATTGCTCAAGAGCTACTAAGATCAATACTTATGCATAAGGATAGAACTGGAAATTGAATATTTTGAATTACGCACATTGTGTCTGGTTCTAATCAAAACATTATACTTATACATCTGAGCAAATACTGTGTATATGTTTAAATTTCGAATTTTGCATATACTCAGTGTTTTGTCATCATCAAAAAGGGGAAGATTGTTGACCCCCCAATGGATTTTGATGAATACAAAACACGAGAGTATAATTTCATTTATCTTAACAATTTAATTGAGGATTTCATGTGTTTAATTAAGAATATTGTTAAGAAATGTCTAGGCAAGTTCCCATAATTTTTATGAATTTATTGAAAAATATTTTGAGCTAAAGAAAAAGTTCAGGGACAGCCGAGACGTCTCCTGATAGTTTCAGAGACGTCTCTGGCACAAACAGGAAGAACCGGCACACCTGGAGACGTCCCCGGCACCTGTCGAGTCGTCCCCGCGTTAGCGGAGTCGACTCTCTCAGTAGCGGAGTCGACTCTCTCAGTGGCGGCAGAAAGACGATTTTCAAGGGACATGCGCGAGACGTCCCCGCTGTACGCGGAGTCGTCCCCGCAAGCAAAAAGGAGACTTCCCGAGTCGTCCCCAAGATGGCGGAGACGACTCTCTTAGGGAATTCCAGAGGACAAGTTTTTCGGAGACAAAGAAGCGGAGTCGTCCCCATGGCAGCGGAGTCGTCCCCACTCAAAAAGTGCAGACAAGCCGAGACGTCCCCGTAAAGTGCCGAGTCGACCCCAGATAAAGTAAAAAGTAAAATCCTGTAGGCGAGACGTCTCTCGTTGTAGCGGAGACGTCCCCGGAGCGCCTGGGACGCGACTGACAACTTTTTCAGGTTTGATTTGAATTTCAAACGTCTCTTTTTTGTGTCTAACGGCTATATTTGCTTTTTGGGCTATAAAAGGGACCTCTTAAGTGCTTCTAAACAACCTCTTACCAACCCAACACAAGATCATTCAAGAGAGAAGAAAGAAAAAGAGGTTCAAGGGAGTTAGAGCTTTCAAGAGGAGAAATCAAGTGCATTCAAGCCTTCCCAACTGATTTTGTGCTCAACTACTCACTCCCATTCGGCATTCAAAGCTCACATCCAAGCCAACGCGATCTACATCGGAAGAACCATCATCTCCCACGCTTCCAACGGCTAAAAGGGTTCTTGCGGGTTCCATTGTTTATATTGTTATATTTGCTTGTTTAAGAAGCTTTGATTTGTTTTAAACCTTTATTCTAATATCTTGTAACTTGATTCAATCAAGGGATTGAATCAAGGGGTTAAGGTTTGTTGGTGAGCCAAAGGGAAAAACCAACGTTGTAAGGTTGTGGTTGGTGAGCCTTTGGGGAAAACCAACCGGGTTGGATTGTGAGCCCGTGAAAACAATCGGTTGGTTCGAGTCGGTGAGCCTGTGAAAACCGACCGAGTTCGTTGTGATCTCGTAAAACAACAAGTTGGGTTGTGAGCTTGTAAAACAACCGACTGTAATCTAAGAGATTATAGTGAAATTCCCAAGAGGTCTTGGGGAGTGGATGTAGGTGCTGGGGTGCACCGAACCACTATACATCTTTGTGTTTGTGATGTCTTATCTCTTCTATTTCATGCCTTACATTCATGCTTGATTGTGTAATATCTCTCGCTTTGTTTTCTATAGAGTTATAAGTGATTTGCTTAGCTTCCACTCCATTCTTACCATACACATAGATTAAAATTGATCATACAACTATAAGTTAATTTTAGATCAATTGCACCCTAAAGCCATAGTATAATTGCTCTAGCTTAATTTTCCACTGCTTTACTTGTAATTGCCTAGAGCTTAAGTAAATAACATCTTATTATTCCGCTGCACTCTATTCAAAGTAAAAATTAGGGAACATAATTTTTAGAAAACCCAATTCACCCCCCCTCTTGGGTTGTCACCTTGGGCAACAGAATCTTTTGAAAAGTTCAAAGAATTCAGAAATGAAGTAGAAAAACAAACTGGAAAATCTCTTAAGGCTCTTCGATCAGATCGAGGAGGAGAATACCTTAGTGGAGAATTCCGGGACTATCTCAAGAAAAATAGCATAGTCTCACAATGGACGCCTCTGGGTACACCTCAACTCAATGGGGTGTCAGAGAGAAGGAATCAGACTCTATTGGATATGGTCCGATCCATGATGAGCTTAACTGATTTACCTATGTTTCTTTGGGGAGATGCCTTACTTAGCGCAATTTACTTATTGAATAGAGTTCCCTCTAAATCCATTCCTACCACA
Source organism: Phoenix dactylifera (assembly GCF_009389715.1). Lineage (NCBI taxonomy): Eukaryota > Viridiplantae > Streptophyta > Magnoliopsida > Arecales > Arecaceae > Phoenix > Phoenix dactylifera. The sequence continues at coordinate 6,812 of NW_024068416.1, read as the reverse complement.
CCATATGAGATATGGCATGGTAAGAAGCCGAGTCTTGGTCATCTCAAGATTTGGGGATGTCCGGCTCACGTCAAGCGAATGCAGGCGGACAAGTTAAAGCCTAGGACCATAAGTGCTCGTTTCATAGGATATCCTAAAGAGTCATTAGGATATAATTTTTACGTCTCAGAGGATCACAATGTGTTTGTGAGCCGACATGCCATCTTCTTGGAAAAACAATTTATCCTTGATAGAGGCAGTGGGAGGAAAATTAAGCTTGAAGAGAAAGTCTCTGGAAAGCAATGAGTTATGGATTCTATAGAACCTATTCATATAGAGCCAGTACACGTAGTACCTCCTCCATCTCGTAGATCTAGTAGGGTCTCCCATCCTCCTGATAGATACTTAGGTATACTAGTAGAGGATACCGAGAAAATATTCCTCATGGGAGATAGGAAACACGTACAGGATCCCAATACCTACAACGAGGCGATATCTGATATCGATTCTGAGAAATGGATGAAGCTATGAAGTCAGAGATAGACTCCATGCATTCCAACCAAGTCTGGACCGTAGTAGATCCACCAGAGGGTATAGTACCTATCGGATGCAAATGGATCTACAAAAGAAAGATAGGTTCGGATGGAAAGGTAGAGACCTATAAGGCAAGGCTAGTGGCGAAAGGGTATAGTCAGCGCAAAGGCAATGACTATCAGGAGACATTTTTACTTGTATCCATGCTGAAATCCATTCGAACATTGCTTGCCATTGCAACATTTCATGATTATGAAATATGGCAGATGGATGTGAAAACTACTTTTCCGAATGGATATCTTGATGAAGATATCTATATGGAGCAGCCTTTGGGTTTCACTTCCAGTGATGGAGATCACAAGGTCTGCAAGCTGCAAAGGTCCATCTATGGACTAAAGCAAGCATCTCGGAGTTGGAACACTCGTTTCAATGATGCGATCAAATCGTTTGATTTCATCAAGAATGAAGAGGAACCTTGTGTTTACAAAAAGGTTAGTGGGAGTGCTGTCGTGTTTCTCGTACTATACGTGGATGACATCCTCCTGATAGGGAATGATATTCCCATGCTAACCTCGATCAAGGTCTGGTTGTCAAAAGAGTTTTCCATGAAAGACCTTAGGAAAGCATCCTATATTTTGGGGATTAAGGTCTATAGAGATAGATCTAAGAGGATGCTTGGCCTATCATAGAAGATGTACATAGAGGAGGTGCTGAAGAGGTTCAGCATGGAAAACTCCAAAAGGGGTCTATTACCCCTTAGGCATGGGATTCATCTCTCCAAGAAGATGTACCCTAACAAATCTGAAGAGATACAACGCATGAGCAAGATCCTTTATGCTTCGGCAATAGGGAGCCTCATGTATGCCATGCTGTGTACACGACCTGATATAGCCCTTGCTGTGAGTGTCACTAGCAGATATCAGTCGAATCCAGGCGAAGAGCATTGGACAGCTATGAAGAACATTCTTAAGTACTTGAGAAGAACTAAAGATTTGTTCTTGGTCTTTGGAGGAGCATCAGAGTTAAAGGTAGAAGGATACATAGATTCAGACTTCATGACTGATATTGATGATAGAAAGTCTACATCTGGATATATATTTTTGTGCAATAGTGGTACGGTAAATTGGAAGAGTTCCAAACAACCGATCATTGCTGATTCTACCATGGAAGCTGAGTATATCGCCGTCTCTAAAGCTGCAAAGGAAGCCTTCTGGTTCAAAAAATTCATTGCAGAGCTAGATGTAATGCCATCAGATGCCATCACACTCTACTGCGATAATAATGGCGCCATAGCTCTTGCTAAGGAGCCAAGGTCTCATCAGAAGTCCAAGCACATAGAGCGGCACTTTCACCTCATACGCGACTACCTCGAGAAGAAATATGTTGAGGTGCAGAGAGTAGATTTCGCGGACAATGTGACGGACCCGCTCACTAAACAGCTAAGTCAACAGAAAACTGAAGCCCGCCTTGAGAAGATGGAACTTAGACATATGACTGATTGACCTTAGTGCAAGTGGAAGATTATTAGATATATGCCCTAGAAGCCAATCTGGCTGACACATTATTAATTCTGGAACATAGTTTTGTACTTGACTTTATTATTATTGAATAATAAATGGGTATCTTTTTCATTCATATCATTTATGTGTCTATGAATTGTCCAAGAAATTAATAAGATGATGAGACATATTCTCAAGAGTTGAGAATTTGAGCCATATATCATTGATGATTAATTTCTAAATGCTTCTGATCAATGGATCATCACGAGGATGGTGATCGATCCGATCAGTGCACAGATGGCTTTTCTTATGGATGGACGAGACTCGAGTCCACAGTGTAGGGACACTGAAGTGATAGTGCAGGTACTTGTTAGAGAACAAGGGTACTGAGCGTGACCAAGATAAGAAGTCACTTGGATGTCTTTCCACTTGTCAGTGACTTACTTGATGTTGCAGTAGTGTGACTAGTTCTTTGACCTGCGGTGCTTCGGCTACTCACAGAAAGGTTATTGTAGTTTGACTGCATATATATGGTCTCTAGTCATATGGATCCTTGTAGTGTAGATTAGCTGCAGTAGATTCACTGTAGGAGTTGGCTATGCACTTATATGGAATCTATCAACCTTGATAGATGAGGAATGATCTTATGTGATTTATAAGACTGAGTTCTAAGACCTTGGCTAGGACAGTATAAATAGTGGAGAAAGAGTTTTCCACTCTCGGACTCAAGTCAAATTGTGTAAGAAAAGAGAAATAACTTGTAAAACAAATTGAAAATTATAAAGGAAAGCATATACATTTAAGGGGGAGCAATTTGTAACAATGAAAATGATCAAATCAAAAATTTCTATCAAATTTCAGAATTTGGCACATAGAATTTCAGAATTTGGCACGCACCTTTCACACCTCGATACATAACCTGAAACTTATGTTCTATCTCAAATTTTTGGAGTTTCATCTTTAGTGAAATATGAATGAAAGGGGGAGCAATTCAAAAAGTCAAATTGGAAACATTTGAATGATATAGGGGGAGACTTCACTCTCATATTTGAAAAGCTGAAATTCAGCAACTTGAGCCCTTTTAAAACTGATTTTAAGATAAGTATCAATAGGCTCATACTCTTTATTTTGTAATCATCAAAAAGGGGGAGATTGAGGATGATAGTGTTATTTTGATGATTAACAAGCATTAATCAAGAGTATGTTATAAGTTAAATTGATACTTCATTTATAAGTCTGTTACTCTCAGTATATATGTATAAAAAGATAAAGATGCATTTCATTGTTTATATGAATGAATCTAACCTTGAGTTACAGCAAAGTGTGGATTGAGTCGACCCAAAGGATGATTGGGTCGACCCCGGCACATCAAGAAAGCATTTGGCACACTTATGCAAAAATGGCACAAATGAACAGTAAGTTGGGTCGACCCAAGGAAAGCATGAGTCGACCCAAATATCAAGTTTCTCAACAACTCAGAAAATGGTTCTCTGGAAATACTGAGAGGGTCGACCCAAGATGAAGTTGAGTCGACCAAAGCTTGAGTCGACCCAAACTCTGAGTGGGTCGACCCAAAGGAAAGACAGAACAGATGACAGAAAAGGTTCTCTGGAAACCCTGAGAGGGTCGACCCAAGAAGAAGTTGAGTCGACCCAACTGAACCTTGAGTCGACCCAAAGAAAGGTTGGGTCGATCCAAGTGAAGGAAGGCTGAATTGCAAGTTTCTGTGTTTCTGAGAGGGTCGACCCAAGGAAAGTTTGAGTCGATCCAAGTGAAAGTTGGGTCGACCCAAGGACAGGTTGAGCCGACCCAAACACGGGCAGAAGCATAACGGCTAGTTCTGCAGAAGTACTTTTTGTCCTTCCAACAATGAGTAACGGCTAGTTTTTGAATTCTAACCATTGGGGCTTGTCCAATGGATGAAGAAAACTATTTAAAGTGGCACTATTCATAAGATAGAACAACCTTTCCAAAGAATATCAAAGAGTACACAAGAAAGAGAAAGTGCCCTAATCTTCTTCATCCAAGTGCTTCATTCAAGAATCAAAAGAAAGTGGTTGAGCAGATTCAAAGAGTCATCAAGAGCTCCATCCACCCTTGAAGAGTGAAGCATCCTTGACAAAGAAGAGAGAAGTCACATCAAGCGATAAATATTCTCTAAACTCTTCTTTGTAGATTATATTGTTATATTTGCTCATCTAGGAGTTTAAATCTTCTTTCTTTGTTTATTAAACTACTTGTAAAGGTTGGTTGGTTAGCCCGCAAAACCAACGGAATAGGTTGATTGGTGAACCCGGAAAACCAATTGTAAAGGTTCGTTGGTGAGCCCGTAAAACCAACATAGGTTCGTTGGTGAGCCCGTAAAACCAACATAGGTTTTTGGTGAACCCGGAAAACCAAAGTGTAAAGGTTTTTGGATTGTGAGCCCGGAAAACAATCCAACTGTAATCCGCGGGATTATAGTGAATTCCCAAGGGGTCGCTTGGGGAGTGGACGTAGGTGCTAAGGAGAGCACCGAACCACTATACTTCTTGTTGTTTGTATTGTGTTTTGTTTAAGTCCACTAACTCATCATTTAACATAAGTAAGATAGTTAAAATTAAAAGAAACCAATTCACCCCCCCTCTCTTGGCTTGTCACCTTGGGCAACAAGTGGTATCAGAGCAAGGTGCTCCAATAGTACTCATTGATCTCACAATCAAGAGTTAAAGATCATGACAACCCAAGTGGGATGTTCTATAAGTGAGGGGCAATCCACAAATAGACCACCTCTATTTAATGGCACAAACTACACATATTGGAAAGCTAGGATGAGGATATTCATTCAAGCTTTAGACTATGAATTATGGTACATCATTACTAGAGGACCTCACACACCCACACTTAATATAGAGGGCACTATCATACCCAAACCAGAAATGGATTGGAATGAAAGTGATAGAAGATTGGCACAGTTAAATGCAAAAGCTATAAATGTACTTTATTGCTCATTAGATGTAAGTGAATTTAATAGGATATCTACTTGCATCTCTGCTAAAGAAATTTGGGACAAACTTGAGGTCACTCATGAAGGGACCAATCAAGTTAAGGAGTCAAAAATAAACATATTAGTACACAAGTATGAATTGTTTAAAATGGAATCTACTGAGTCCATAACTGATATGTTTACTCGTTTTACTGAAATTATAAATGGGCTTAAGAGTTTAGGAAAGTCTTACACTAACTCTGAATTGGTGCGAAAAATTCTCAGGTCTCTACCAAGAATTTGGGAGGCCAAGGTAACCGCAATTCAGGAAGCTAAGGACCTCAACACACTGTAATTAGAGGAACTTCTAGGATCACTCATGACCCATGAGTTGACCATGAGGCTGTTAGATGTATGCCCTAGAAGCCAATCTGGCTGACACATTGTTAATTCTAGGGACATAATTTTGTACTTGACTATTTATTATTGAATAAATAAAAGGCATCTTTTCATTCATATTAATTATGTGTCTATGAATCGTCCAAGAAATTAATAAGATGATGATGCATATTCTCAAGAGTTGAGAATTTGAGCCATGTATCATTGGTGATTAATTTCTAAATGCTCCTGATCAATGGATCATCACGAGGACGGTGATCGATCCGATCAATGCACAGATCACTTTCCTTCTGGATGGACGAGACTTGAGTCCACAGTGTAGGGACACTGAAGTGATAGTGCAGGTGCTTGTTAGAGAACAAGGGTACTGAGCGTGACCAAGACAAGAAGTTACTTGGACATCTATCCACTCGTCAGTGACTTGCTTGATGTTGCAGTAGTATGACTGGTCCTTTGACCTGCGGTGCTTCGGCTACTCACAGTGAGGTTATTGTAGTTTGACTACACGTATACATGGTCTCTAGTCATATGGGTCCTTGTAGTGTAGATTGGCTGCAGTAAGTTCACTGTAGGAGTAGGGTATGCACTTACATGGAATCTATCGACCTTGATAGAAGAGGAGTGATCCTATGTGATTTGTTAGACTGAGTTCTAAGACCTTGGCCAGGGCAGTAATATAAAGTGGAGAAAGAGTTTTCCACTATCGAACTCGAGTCGAATAAATCTTGACATATGACAGACGAAGGGGTTTGACGAGTTATCCATGACCTCCGTCCTGTAGAGATCCACGATAGTAGGACTGTATCACATGATAACTGCACCTAGAGGTTCATCATTCTATTCTACTGGGTAGCCACTACATGCTGCTAGGTGTCACTGGTGGATGGTGGGACTCACAGGGATTATCTGGATGATCGATAAACCCTAATGAGTAGAGTTGGAATCGTTCCAATCCATTGAAAGGAGTTTTCAATGATATTATGATAGAGATCATAATATATCTCACTACCAGTCAGAGTAGAACCTATGGGGTCACACACTAGAAGTATTGACCGATCCGATGGTTGAATCGTGATTAGGAATCACAAGTAATCAATTCGATTGATAATCAGTTGAAGAAGGAACAATGGAATTAATTAATTGGACTTAAACATAAATCCTACTTCGAGTAGGATTCCTAAAGTACTAATTGGATTAGGACTGGAAATCCTAGTTGGAGTAGGACTGGGATTCCTACTTGGAATAGGATTCCTACAATCCTAATGAGATTAAGAGTTTTGAATTAAAGTCGGATTCCTACTTGGAGTTGGATTCCTAGAGTCCTAATCAGATTAGGACTTCGGATTCAAATAGAGTCCTAATTGGATTAGGACTAAAATTAAATATGTCCTAGTTTGGATTAGGATTTCTTAAGTCACAATTAATTATTAATCTAA